>NW_008650849.1:69154-72893 GCF_000695815.1 Acanthisitta chloris
TATCCTTGAACAGAAAAAAGCCTGACTAAATTAACAGCTCCAACAGGCCTGTGACAGTTCCTGTGGAGTTTCCAGCCCCATAGGACAGTGCAGCGCATGTAGAGTTCTATGTTTCTGACATTTTACTGTTCCTCAGAGATATTCTAGCCAGCAATGATGCTAAATGCTCTTTTCCTGTACAGTGTTTGCAAGCATTGTTAAATTGGATGGTACTTGTAGCTAGCAGGTGGAGTGTTTGCTCTGTAGCATTGCAGTCAGGTAGCACTGTAGAAAGAACAAACCATATATTAGATTCTCATTTGGTGACAGCAAAGTGCTTGTTCACTATATTCTAAAACAAGAACTGTTGAGGAAAAAGGCAACATGAAAACTCTGCTAAAAATGACTGTGAATGGCATGAAGGTATAGGATTTAGAAATAGTCACATAAACTATGTTTGCTGTCATCCCTCAACCTCCTGTTGAGGGTTCCTGACATATGAGAGAGACACAATTTTCCTTTTGGGTGGCTGGGATATCCCATTTCATGTTGGCAAGAACTGGTACTATTAGGTATGGATAGAGTATAAAATACTAAAAGATTTTTATGGAAAGAGAAAAACTCTTGGTTGTTGAGTTTCCACTTGGGTAGCTTATTGTATTTTCTTGAATAGCAAGCCAACATTTCTGAAGCATTTAGAGTCTTAAAGTCCTTTGAAAAGAACAGTTTGTCATCTTGTTCTTCCTGACAGCAAATGTAGGGAGTTCAATACTTTTACAATGTAAAGTGCCTCAGATTATCTTCCATGTTTTCTGCTGAAAGAGCACATGGTGCAGCAGTAGGGTGAGACCCTGGCTGTGTCCAGGGATGCTTGGTCACAACAATCACAGTCTATTCTTCACAAGCAAAGAAGGAAAGAGCCAAGTGAGTGCCATTCATGGCTCATGCAGCCAGCTGGGACCAGCATTCTCTGTGCCTCCTCCTGTGCTTTTTCCTGCCACAGCAAGAGTATGGCTTCGGCACTCGTGATGTGTTCTAATGTACAGCTCACTAAGCTGGGCAACTGCAAGAAGACCCTTGGCACATCTACATCATTTTTGACAAGCCAACATGTCCCCTACTCTTTGCCAACAGCAATAAGTACTAAGTCTAAAATGTAACAGTGCCTTAGGCATGAAATGAGATCCGCTACAGTTTCAATCCCGTAGTCTTATACATGTGGATCATCCAATGTACATGGAAATGGTTGACATCTTTCATCAGTTTATTATTTGAGAAAAATGTTTTTTTCGATACGCATATGCTGAAACATGTTATTTAAATGTGTGTGAGGAAACATAGCTATTGAGTTCTTCTTCCCAAAACATTTGAAAAATTATGAGTTTTTCCAAATCATTTGGTTTGCTTAATGTGAGTAGGAGAATGTCTGTTTTTCTTTTCCCTCTGCTTATGTTCTTCTTTTTTTCTTTTTTTTTTTTTCCTTGAGTATCATGGACTATAAGATACAGTTAATTTTTTTCAAGATTCCAACAAAATTTGTTTTATTGACATGAAAAACAAACAAGCTAAACAAGCTATTACTTTCAGTGATATTGAAAACATATTTTATTCAACTTTTAGGATTTCTGGAACCCCTTGGATGCAGGATTTTGTTAAATATTGTAACTGAGAAAATTAATTTCAGTTTTGAAAACAAAAACAGTGCTTGAAAGAGAGACTCATAGTTCTTTTGCCCTTTAATTCACAGAATGAGCAAAGACATAAAAGGAGAAAAAATACTACAAAATATGGCAGCTGAGAGACTTCAAGGAGGCAAGAACAGTAGATAGGCAATATAGGCACCTGATGATAAACAGTGACCATCGAAACACATGAAATTAAGATTTTGGAACTGTTTTGTGTGGGGATGGAATTAACATAACTGTTACAATACAGCATATTTCTTCTCCTATTCTTTTCACAGACTAAATTATTTTTTTATCAAGCCAGGAGTTTTTCTCAGTTCTGCCTTTCTGAATCTCTGCCTCCATCCTGCTGGGGGTAGTTGACTGTTGGGCGCAGTTGCTGTCTGGGGTTGAATCACCACAGGAACAAAAATCAGTCAACCATATAATACATTAACTGCCAAGATGAGATTATATTAATCCAGCAGTTCTTACTGAATTTGAAATTACTGATATACTAAATCTTGTGTGCAATGTATTGAGTATAAATCTCACACTAAAGGAGAGAAGGGTTCTCAGAGAGGAACCTGAGAATTACAAGTAACTTATACTTACTGTGATCCTATACCCAGGAAAATGTGAAAGTGATTGTAAAACATTCATTAGTACACAGACGAGTAGGTACATTATATTGGCTCCAGACAGAATGCTGCATTACAAGATGTGTTCATACTGCTACTGGTGGTGGCCTAAGTGTAAGACCCCTGCTCTCAGACCTAGTGATGAGGTGTGGGACAAGTCTGTATTGCTGGAGGCTCTTGTGGACAGTGATCCTGATGTAACCTTTGGGCCAGGAAGTTCCTGTGGCTTCTGCTGGAATGTGTGGCAGGAGAAGAGTATATGTGCCCTGTTTCTTGATTCATTCTATTAACTGTTCACTATAGGTCTGAAAGGATGTGTGCACTGACTGGAAATGGCCAGTTATGTTCTTACAACTACTTCAGTACAGACCTAAGTGTTCAATAATATAAAGAAAGTGAGTACCAAAATGGACCAAAGAGAGCTTCTGGTAAATAAAAAACAATGTCATGACCAGAATACAGAGGCTGAGAGATCTGCAGTGTTCAGGAGAGAAGGAAATAAGTTAAAAAGGGATAACATTATACATCAATCATATACTATCTCTAGAACACAGGAGTAGCAAGGACCGATCTAAATGCTTTGGAAGGACTGATGGATAGCTGCAGAGTTGGTACTGTCTCTTTGGATACTTTGGTAGAGCTGGCAACTGATAGGGTTTTTTACACTCTTGCCCTGTGGGACTAAATTTTTTGACATGGATATATTATTTGTAAATATTATTAGAGAGGTAAATGTAACCATGTTTTAATTTCCCTGGTAAAGATTTTAAAAAAAAAAAAAAAGAGCTGTGGCCAATGGTTACTTAATCTTACTTAAATGGAAAGACAGTCACTAGGTAAGTTTTTTCAACTTCAAAGGAAAAGTGAGAAAACTTAGAACTTTTATAGCTAAAAATGCAAATGTTTTATGGAATTTATATTGAATCTGTGAAGAAAAGAGTTCCAGGTTTACATAAGAGACCACCACAGAAAGGATATTAAGATAAGCAGATTGCCTAAAAGGAATGCATTAATGGATTAGACAGTACAGAAACTCATGTCAAAAACTGTGGCAGTGGGGTGAGAATTTCCTAATTCATCTCTGTTTAAATCTTGTGCTGTCAGCTACCCAGAGACCTAGAGAACAAAATCTGTCCAAATTTTCTTGAAATACTGGCCAATGAGGTACAGTTTATTTTAATGGTTAATAATCTAACTTTTAAAGTATTTAATATTTTTTCACTTTTATTTTATTTTCCTTAGTTTGCCTCAGTATTCATTTTTTTGGTAGACATTACTTCAGATTGAAGTTTGGTGGTTTGGGGGGTTTCTTTGTTGATTTTGTTTTGTTTTGCTTTGCTTTGTTTTGTTTTGCTTGTTTCATTGTTGTTGTGATTTTGTGTTTGTTTTGTTGGCTGTACACTTGTTATTGTATTCCTCCTTGTTTCTCCTATGTGGCACTTAACTGAGACAGAA
>NW_008650849.1:72952-91051 GCF_000695815.1 Acanthisitta chloris
TATTGCAAAGACAAGCTGTGCAATGCATCAAGATTTTTTCCCCAGAACAATACTGCATTGGGACATTTGGTTTATTGGTATAAAGATAATTTTTATTAAGGTAATAACATGACTGGCACAACAACAGTTAAGCATATTATTAAACTGCATGTATCACCCCTTTCCTCCCAATAAGCAAGGATAAAAATATAATGATATCTGTTCTGGATGTCAATAGCTCAGCTTTTATAAAGGTATTTCCTTCAGCAGGCAACAAACACAATAAGCAGTAAACTAAATGGAAAACTGGGATCTGAACCACCACAGCTATACTGATGTTTGAAAAAAGGCCTTACTTGACATACAGAGAAAGTCTGCATGTCTACAGAGCCTGCAAATTCAAGGGCTGGTGTTCAAAGCAAAGATGTTGTCAGCATCTCTGAGAAGGACTCTAGGGCAGAGCTGGGACTGTGTTTGATTGGCAGTATAAAATGTCCATCTCAATGGTGCAGAAAGCTACAGGGCATTGACATAGATTGTAATTGATACAGCAGCCAAATACCGGATGTCTGATATGAAAGATAACTAAATCGGATCAGTTTTGTTATGCCCTAAATAGTTCTTTCAGCTACTGGCATCATATGAAGTGTCTAATCAGAATGACAGAGAAGTAATTAGACACAAATTGATTGTGGCAAATGTTTCTGGGGATGAATAACATGTGAAAGGTAAAAAAGTAAGCCTCCCTTTACAGGCTGCTTTTCAACCTCAAAGGAGTCAATGGCAAAAACTTCCTAGAATCACAGTTCCTCTGGGTGTTTTCTGGGGCAAAAGGCTCTTCAAAGAGTGCAGGTGGGAGACAGAACAAAGTTGCCCATCACAACGAGTGATGCAGATTTGGGACTGATCCTCCATCTGCTGCAAACCATGCTGGCATTTGAAAGGACAAGACAGACAAGTCCACTCTGCATATTTGGCAGGTTTTATAGCTGCGCTCACTCCGGGGAGTTACGGATCCCCAGAATCGTCCACACAACCTGTAAACTTTGATTGCTGTTATGATGAAAGGTTTCCAGGAAACTGGGGCTGATTTTGAAGGGGTGATGGAGTTGTAAGTGTACAATGCCCTGAACTGTTGCTGCCTGTAGAGATGGCAATGTTAATATGGGTGCAGTGTGAATCCACAACAATGCAATAGGCAAACTAGCTATACTCCAGCACTCACCCTCATATGTTCAAGATGCTAAACAACAACAGCAATAAGACATATCTGGAGATCCACACAATGTTTATTTTTTAATTGAAGTACTGTACATTTTCTAGGGTTTTTTTTGTGCAAATTTGGAACTTTGTTTTGGTTAGGGAAAGCAGCATCCACCTGGTTCCAGAAATACTGTCAGTCACTGAATAATTTTAGCCACAGGGGTTTCAAAACTCAGTGTGGATGGCACTCTCTGAACCCAGAGCTCCTGCTGTGCTTTTGAGATCTGCTTGCTCTGAAATGAAAACTACAGACCTGTCTCTACTGCAGCAAGCATGGAGAAGTTTTCTTTCACAGCCTTCAAGTATACTCTAGCTCAGCTGCTCTGACAGGCAAGGCGACAGAGAAGCATCACTTCAGTTTCATGAAATGCAGTGGAACCGTTGTATCAACCCTTCAAGTTTTCCTGTTGCCAGGGTACTTTGAAGTCCCTGGAGCATTTTAACTAATACATGGTGGCCAGTATGAACATAGCTGTTAGTGCTTCATGGGTGGCTGCTGGTGAAGATTAAACATCCCTCAGCACTTCAAGCTGTCTCTCGAGGAGTGGTTTTAAGCAGCATTTGAGCTTTATTATGGTGAGAGTCCTTTGACGTCTACTGCCCCCATAAATGCATACTACTGTGTTCCACTGTTTCTATTAAGGGGTCTTGTGGCTTTGTAAAATTTTTAAAACTTGAGTGTACTTGCTGCACAGTGCCTACCTAGATAGCTCAAGAGTCCCATAATGTACTGTCATGCAGTATTTTTAGATCTTTTATTTCACTATAAGTAATTACTATTTGTGGAGGTTTTGGACACCTGGAATGAAAATGTCCTGAATGAAAGTACCACCAGCAGATGATTGTAGGGGAAGGCATTTCCATGAATATGCATTTAGTCTTTAAGCAAGTTTGATTTATCAGTGTTCTTCCAGTTTCATGGTTTTTATCCATTAAAATACGAAGTGAATAAATGACTTACATGACAACAGGTTTATACCAAACCATCATCCTGGAAAGCAAATTTTGACTCTTACATGTCAGCATTCATGCCCAAAAGGAGGAGAGAAACCTGGATGACTTACACCTTTAGCACATACCATTTGAAATTCAAATGGTCTCATGTATCTAGTAAACATAAATTTATCCTGATCATTAGAGACCACAGAAAGGTCTAAAGGTCTGTACAAAGAAATTAAATACAGTTTATGTGTCTGCTAGGACTAGCTAAGTGATGCTTCCATTTAGAAACAAAATATTATAAATCTACCCTCCTAAAACTAGAAGCAAGTGAATTATTATAGAAATAGGATACCAATGCTACCCCTAAAAACAACAGAACATGCTCCAGCCAAGGGCTAATAATAACTTCAGCTGCCCCAGGTGAGAACCAGAAGAACCGCAGTTTTCAGTACTAGTGCTTTATATACACTTGCTTATGTAGCTCTGGTGCTGTACAAGGCTGTGGAGAAGAGGACATCCCCAGGTGGGCAGGAAAAAGGAGGTGTGGGTGGAAAGCAACATTAAACATCAGGGGCTGTTGACACTGGGGATCTGGAAAGGGGCATGGTTGTGGAAAAAGCATGGCTGGGACCAACAGCTGGGGTGTGGGGAAAGGGAGGTGGAGGGACGGAGTCCATGGGGAAAGTGCTTTCATCCCTCCCAACTTTCATCAGCACTGGTATGCCACAGTCTTCTCTTGCGACTTGTCATTCAGTAGCTCCAGAGGCAGTGGATGGTGTGGTGTGTATGAAGAGGTCCAAAGCTTGGAAGTGACTTTTGGGAATCAGTATGATATGCTCAGATGAGAAAGCCCATTATGTGTTTCTGCTACTTTCTTTACTTCTTTTTACAGAAAAACAAGTAGGAGAACATCACCTTTAAGGTGAGCTTGTGTTATTATTAAGACAGCAGAACAATATTATTATTAAGAGTGCAGAGCAATTTGACTAAATGTTGCAGAACTTCACTATTAAGACTTCAAGCATGGTTGACGTCAACGCTTTGCAAATGCTCCATTTAGCTTTTATTTCATGCTTATGGTTTTGCCTCATTTAGCCTTCTGTTGCAGTGAGCTTGAGCACAGGGCTTGCTTTGCAGCCAAGCAATGACGACACAAGACAGCAGGGAAGGAAGGCAGAACTCTCCCTCGCATGGGGCAGGGTTGGGAAGACACCTGCTGAATGAGACAGCAGCTTGCAGAAAAGGGAAGGCTTCCTGATGTATCTGGATGCTATTTTGAAGAAATGGCAGCTGCTCCAGCTCTGTCACCTATTCCTTAATTCCTTCTACACGGGCTGACCAAATCCTGATCTTTGGTATCTATCAGTCTTTTATGGATACTCAGTTCATCTTGTGGTGTCCTTTCTTCAGAACATCTAAACGCAACTGAAATGGAAATGATGGAGAGCTGTTCTTTTCATATATAGTGATAAGCACAATAGAAAACTCTCACAAAATAAGGTCTCAGATATCCACAATTAGAATACTTTAAACTAGAGGCATGCTTTGACCTTATGCATGGTTTAATCCCAGTCAACCACTGAACACCATGCAGCCACTTGCTCACTCCCCCACCAACGGGATGGGGGAGAGAATAAGAAGGGTAAAAGCTAGGAAAACTCATGGGTTGAGATAAAGACAGTTTACTAGGGAAAGCAAAGGCTGCACACACAAACAAAGCAAAAGAAGGAATTATTTCACTGCTTCCCATGGCCAGGAGGTGTTCAGCATCTCCAGGAGGGCAGGGCCCATCACGCGTAATGGTACCTTGGGAAGACAAACACCATCACTCCAGGAGTCCCTCCTTCCTCCTTCTTCCTCCCACTTTACATACTGAGCATGATGTCCTATGGTATGGAATATCCCTTTGGTCAGTTTGGGTTACCTGTCCCAGATGTGTCCCCTCCGAAACTCCCATGAACCCCAAGTTCTTTTCTAGCATGGAAGTATGGGAAGCAGCAAATGCCTTGGCTCTGTGTAAGTTCTGCTCAGCAATAACGAAAACATCTTTGCATTATCAACCCTGTGCCCTGCACAAAATCTGAACATAGTCTCATACTATCCACTGGGAAGAAAGTTAACTCCACTTCAGCCCAAACCAGCACACCTTAATATGACCCTTTTTGGTTTTCATCTGTAAAATGAAGGCAGCAATATTACTTGGTTGAGGTACATTATGAAATGCTAAAATGATATAAAAAGATCATCCTAGAGAGTATGTGACTGGTAATATTAATACAGTTGGGTCCTAAGAGGTAAAGTCTGGTGATAATTGGTAATAGAGGATAAAATCCACTAGTATTGTCTGTTAGGAACACTGAATGATGTAGGGACCTTACAGGGGAAATTTATGTGATTAATCATCAATAACAATAATAGATAATAATATACAACAATTTCAACTTAAAAATGCATTGTTATCTACTGTTAATAATCTATATGAATACACTGAGTGGTTAAATAGATTTACTTTTGATCATTGGAGATGTGTGTTTTGTTTCTCTACTGGAGCTCTGCTTAGGTTGGGCACAATATTAGTCTCTAGAACTTTTTTTGATCAGTAGAAGAATTCTTCAACTGGAGCAGCTAAAATCACCAGAACTACGTACAACTGGTACCAGAAATAAGACAAATCCAGGATAAACATATTGCTTTTAAGAAAAAATGAATATTTTAAGATTCATAGTAACAGTGTTTCAAGTATGTTGATTTATCCAGTTACAGAAGAGAATATTTAAGTTGACATTTAGGTGTCACCTGTATTGTGACAAACCTTTAGCAGGTGCTAATAAATGACTAAAGCTAATGGAATATTAACATCCATGTGCAATACTAAATTGCTTCCTGCTGCAAGAATCAAAGTTAGTGTCTTCACTTTATTGGAAATATTTTTACTGTAAGAAAATATCAACTTCTATTTGAATATTTTTTGCTATTTAGGGCAACATTGGATCTAGTCTTGATTCATATCTCAAGCTATCTGCTAAAATCCAATTTTTATCCTTTGGTTTATTTGAAGAATACAATATCTAGATTAAAAATAGAGCTTATAAAGTTAAGGACCTACAAGTCCTCTGAAGTCCTGCTAGACCTGGAATTACCCTTTTAGACAGAAATAAAACCCTATTGTTTGATAGGCATTATTACTGTCAAATAAGAAAAAAAATTGTAATTTGCAGCATTTACTTTCAGGTGTGTAGACAGTTTTGCCCCTCAATGAAGTGGCTTTGTATAGGTACACTGTAAACAATATGTGGTCAGCTTAGCAAGGCAGGAGTCTGAGAGACTCAAAATCAAACACTTTTCATTTGAAAGGCCATTATAAACCAACCTTCTTCTTTAGCATGTCTCTAATTGCAGATACAGGCTGCTACTTTGACCTCAATGAGCTCCAAATCTGGAGCCAGTATATGATATCTCAAGATTTAGAATTTCTTTCAGCTGGTTATACATTTATTATAATATTATATTTGCTGTTAGACTTCAAATTGCCAAATCCTTAAAAAACATTATTTTTTAAGAGGCAGATTTTATGTCATGAACATCCCCAGACAAATACCAAGCCCTAAAAATAAATCTGCAACTTAACCGACACACTGGTCTCATTCTATATTCTCTTTCAGTGATTTATTATTTTCCTGCAGAGAATAAAGAAATCATTAACGTGTAATGACAGACACAGCTTAATTATTTTGTCTTTGAAAAATATATGCTTAACCATATGGGGCCTTTGGTACACAAGTATTTTCTCTTGCTAACAAGTTCAGCACTGATGGTATGATTACTTAGGCATCATATCTTTTACAGCTGTGAAATACTCACTTAGTTATCAACAGAAAGGTCAAAATCAAAGTGGCTTTTTTGTCTGCTTCAACACCAGACATCCTATGTAAACTCTGCTCCTGGTGGCAAGTGGCTGTATAGGCTGTGTGTTAACTGAAAATGCTCTTTTGTTTATGGAATGAAGAAAACCAATTACTATAATAAAGCGATAGAGTCTTACTTGAAATGATGCTCAGCTAGGGCAGAATTCCCTCCAGCTAACAGCTGAAAAACACACATCTTCTCATATATTCTAGCTGGTGAATGTGTGTGCTCTTTGCATCTGGAAGGAAGCACATTGCTTCTCTGAATTGCTCATAGGCACACCAGCTGCTGCACTCAAAGCTACAGCTGATGCTGAGTCAAAGACAAGAATGAAAAAGCAACACTCCCTCGAAAATCCCTCTGTGTTGATCATCTTGCCTCATGCTGAGAAAAACATGACTCCTGTAATTTTTCATTGTTTTATGTAGCTAAGTTGCATCACTATAGCGATGGATTCCAAAATTATGGACTCCAGCAGATTTCTGGAATAACGCAGTAACATACATTTGAGTTAAATTAATGCTTTTAATGGTAACTTGTACAAAGGGACTGGAAAACGATGGTTGAGATAAGTATGAGCATTTTCTGCTAAACTAAGCAGCTCCCTGTGGGACTGTATAGACGTCATCAATACAAGGATTGCTTCATCTTGTTTTGGTGTATAGTCCTCAATGTGACATCGTAAATTGAAAAATAAGTGCCTAAAGGTAGATAAGAGTAATATCAAATTCTGCACCTGGCCTAGGGCTTGTTTGAAAATTAGAGTAGTTTTAAATCAATTTCCTCTCTCTTTCTCTCTTGCTTTTTCCCCCCTGCAGTGTTTCCTTTGTCTACCAGAACATGAAACCAGTAGCAAGAGTTGAGGTTATAACTGATGACCCAGCAGAGAAGAGTTGCTTTGGAGAAGCAGGTCTGGGTTGAAGTGGCACACCCTCTGCTCCATTCTGGGCATAACAGTCACAAACAAAATCTGCTGCCCCAGTTCCTGCCAAGAAATGTGGCTTTCGAATTGTTGGTAGTCTCAATACCCACCATTACATGTGTTTTGAAAATCTGACCCTTAGGCTGCTGATCACATAATTGTTATCAAACTCAAAGCATCAGCAAATGAGAGAATGAAAGACAAGGAAATAGTCTTGCCACTTATTCAGGGGACATCCGTCCTACATGGATTTATTCATTCATCCTAATATTATTCTTTTTCCCCTGTCATCCCTCTTGATTCTGTCTGCTTAGGCATCATTTATTGAGGCCACAAGTTGTCATTTACAATTCATTTGGCTTCATTATAATTTTTTTTCATTTGAGATGTGACAAGGACAAGTGTCAGATCCTGCACTTGGGTCATGATAACCCCAGGAAGTGCTACAGGCTGGGGACAGTGTCTGGAATGTGGCCCAGGAGAAGAGGACCTGGAGGTGCTGGTGAACAGCCACTGAACATGAGCCAGCAGTGTGCCCAGGTGACCAAGAAGACCAACGGTACCCTGACTTGTATCAGCAATATTGTGGCCAGTAGAGCCAGGTCAGTGATTGTTTCCCTGTACTGGGTACTGGTGAAGCCACACCTGGGGTACTGCATCCAGTTCTGGGCCCCTCAGTACAAGAAAAACATTGAGGTTCTGGAGTGAGTCCAGAGCAGGGCAGCAGAGCTGGTGAAGGGTCCAGAGAGTAAGTCCTATGAGGAACATCTGAGGGAGCTGGGAGTGTTTAGCCTGGAGAAAAGGAGGCTCAGGGGAGATTTCATCATTCTCTACAACTACCTGAAAGGAGGTTGTACCAAGGTGGGACTTGGCCTCCTCTCCCAGGCAACAAGGAATAGGAGTACATAGCCTCAAGCTGCACCAGGAGAGCTTCAGGTTGGACATCAGGAAGACTTTCTTCATGGAAAGGGTATTCAAGCATTGGAAAGGACTGCCCAGGGAGGTTCAGGAGTCCCCACCCCTGGAAGAGTTCAAGAAATGACTGGTCATGGCACTTAGTACCATGGTCTACTTGACAAGGTGGTGACCAGTCAAAGGTTGCACTCAGTTATCTTAGAGGTGTTTTCCAACCTAAATTTCTCTGTGATTCTGTTTATGACATCTTTTTCAAATATAATCTTTTATTTGTTGGGTTAGGGCAGTGAAGTCAAATCCTATTCATTGTAGGTTATGAATACTTATGTGGAACAAATTTATTTTGTTCTACCACATGTCTACTGGCAATAAACTGCAAAGATTGCATGTGACACGTGAAACTGATTTTATTTATAAATCAAAAAAGTTTTGTCAGAAGGCTCTGGTTCACCAGGTTGAGATTTTTCTGTAAAGCATCAGGTTTTGCAATTTTCATTTTGCAAAAATCACTTTAGGAAAGATTGTTTTTTATTTTCTCTTACAATACCTTTTAAATAATTTTTTATATGAAGCAACAGGAATCTATTCTTCTGTCTTCTACAGAGATGAGCAAATAGCACAAGTACATAAATATCACTTCTTAGGAAAGCAAGTTTCAAAAAGATTCACAGTTCTAGTTTTTAATTTTCTTTGTTGTGGAACTTAAACATCAGAGGTCATATGCCATTTCCATAAATTTTTTGCAAATATAAAGCTTCAAACATTTCAACTACTATTTATTTTTCTGAGATAATTTGCTAGAGCATTTTTTAAGGTCGTGATTGTGTCGTGACCCATTGGTAGGAGGTGTGATGTTTGTTTTAAGTTCTCATTGGGATGAACAAAAACACTGGACCACATGTCAGGGAACTCTTGGGCTTTCACTGTGCAGTCACAATAACTCCAGCAACCAGGCCAATATTTGGACTCCGAAGGTGTAGGCTAACAAACCCTTAGATTTTGCACAATACACTTCCACAGGTGGACACTGACAAACCCTTAGTTTTGTATGTTATATTTCAATAAGTTCTCAGCTCCTACAACAAACTCTTCAAAGGTGCCGGCTCATCAGCCACAGCACACCACATCTCAAATTCTCCACTCCCACAAAAGAAATCAGTATGGACTATGGAGCAGAATATGATAGCTGTGCTTTGTCCAGACAAAGCAAGGAACCAGAAAACTGACAGAAAAGGGAGAGAGAGAACAAAGAATATCATCAATCCTTAAATCCCGTGTTGGTCCTGCTGCATGGATGGTCCAGAGCTGGGGTCATGAGACAAAGAAAGTGAAAGAAAAAGAGAGAAGAAGGAGAGCAAGGGGCTTAATCTTCTTCCTTTTATAGTTAACCTTCTGCAGCCTCTTATGTAAACTAGATTTTTCACACTGTTTTGTTCATGAGTGCACAAACAGCCCTTGGAGACCTCCTCCAGGGAGTGAGGTGTGGAGGGGGACTGAGCAGGAGTCTGAAGGTGAGGCAGAAACTTGGCTCAGAACATGCTGCCCTAACTCTGCAGGACCCTCTCTTCCTATCACATCTTTTCTGCCATATCATTCAGAATGTCTGAGACAAACCATGATTATGTCTGGTCCTCCACAGACTGTCCTTCTGCAATTCTGTAAGATTAAGAAAACACAAATCCCAAATCATCTTCTAATAGTACAGTTTTTTTCTTAAGCTACTGGTAGGAGAAACCACCAAGAATTTATGTTCTGTGTTAATTCTTATACTGGCTTGGATATCAGATTTTTAAGTTGATTCCTTTCTCAGGTGACATGATTTGAAATTGTATATTGTAAATGCATTTGTTCTCTTAACACTTTTTCTTCTTGTTTAATTGGTTGCCATAAATTTAAATCTGTATGCCTGGTAATGGTGTTTCTCTCATTCTAGCCAAATACAAATGACTGTCCATCAAACACCAATGTCAGAGCTCACAGGACAGAACATGTCTTCAAATGGCTTATTGAATTGATTCTTTTTTGATGAGGAGCATTCACCTGTCAGTAGCTATTATGCTGTGGAAGGTTACAGCTTTCTTTTCTTGTTGAGAACATTGCTGTGGTATGGTGATTTAGTAATTTTAAGCCTCTGAGACCCTGAGGCCATCAAGCTGACCAGAATCCCAATGGAATGCCAGTAGGCTTTTGATCTGTCTGTAATTGCTTTAGTTATTAATTCTAAATTATAAGTCTTACTGGGTTTCTTTATCCTTTGGGTATTTCTGCTTTCTTTCTAGAATGAGATTAAATTGTGTGGAGACTGGCTTGTTAATTGTATACTTGTTGGTTTTTTTTTTCCGTTACTGGACTTTTTAAAGTACATCAGGTTGCTACTTAGTGTGGTAATGTTTGCAGCAGCTATTTCCTGTTCTGAGTGAAAAAAAAAGCCCTAAACAATCCTAATGTTATTCAACAATTTTATAATCTTGTTTCACTGCAACCCGCATTTATGGATGCTAGTTTTAATGAAGATTCTCCAGGCTTGAAGTCTTTTCTGTTTCCTTTCTATCCCTTACCCTGAAGCATCCCAAAATGAAGATAGCTGTTACTACTCAATCCAAGCAGGAAAGAGAAATCATTTGCAAAATACTTGATACAGTTTAACTATTTGCAGCAGAAGGGAGTGAGGGAGGTAGAGTTCATACAAGCTATTTCAAGGTTTTAAGGTAGTATTCAGATATGTATATGTACTGTGCAAGCACCAATTGTCATAAAAATACTCAGGGAGTTGCAGTCATTTGAGCTGCCCCAGACCCATGAGAATTTTGGGATCTCAGACCTCTGCAGGTCCTCCAGAATTTATGGTGACGATTTCAGCAGATTTCAGAAGCTCAGGGGATTGTACCATGTTGGTCACAAAACAGTAACAAGTGTTTATGTCTGTATCATAAAGAAACACCTCCAAGGAACTGAGACAAGATGATGCTTAATATTACTGTTGTTTTCTATTTCTATTTTGGATAGGTCAAACCCCACAGGCAAGAGTTATTTGAGCACAGACATCACCCACCCTATGCTTAAAAAAGCTAAATGGAAGATGCTACTATTAAAGACCCCAGCAGCTAACAGTGTGTGTAGGGATGCCTGTGCCCTGGAGAAGCCCTAGTGATGAATCACTCCCTGAATGCATCTAGTGCAGTTTCAAAGCACTTTGGGATCCTCTGTGATAAGTGTTATTACATAAGGGTGAATATACCTCTGAGGTTTATGTCAGAAAACCTGGCTGTGCTCCAGCTTACAGTGCTGCTGGCAGATAGCACCACAGTGCTCTTCTGCTGACAACAGAAAAATCCAGCCACTTAAAAGCTTGTCAGTCTCAAAAAGCTTTCTGCTAATTTATGTTCCTTAGAGTAGCTAGCTACTAAGGAGGAAAGTTAATGACCAAATCTCTTCCACGCAGATGTGGTGACTGCAGAGTTGGCCTGTTTTCACCTGCCTCAGGCAGAGCTGCTGTGTCAACTGAGGCAGAGGGCAGACAGACAATCAATCTGGCTTTCACACCACTGAGGGGTGACAGAGAAGGTAAACAAGCTTCTCTTTTTCTTGCACTAATAGAAAGTTGGAACCCCTCCTGTAGACTAAGTTACACTTCTCATGTTTTACACTTAACTTGGTAAGGAAGCAACTACAGCATGTTTTAGCTGGGAGAACTGATCAAATAGTCATGGCTTGCTATTAAAACTGGTGTGAAAATGTTCCAGGGGATTTGCTACTTGTGAAACCCAACTAGAGTTTTTCAGCCCTTGTCCCAGAAAAAGGCTGCAAGATCCTCCATGATTTCAAAGGCTCTAGAGGCTCTGTGCTAAATTGATTTGGATTGACAAAAGCATATAAAATGAAGAGGATCTATCTGAAAAACCTGTGCAATTAGGTTGTGCTTTAGGCATCAAAATTGAATGTGGTGATATCCAGGTCTGCAGATGAAATGAGTGCTCTTTCCGTTTTATATGTTCCTTGCTAATACTACTGCACTGAAATTATTTGATATCCTTTATAAGCAATTTGCACACCCATTTCTAAAAAAAAAAAAAGTAAAAAATAAATAGTGCTAGAAGAAGTTACTTCGTCAAGATATCCACTGTTGTTCTGTGGTTAAGTTTCTAGCTTTGTTTTGGTTAGAAATTAAGTGTATAAGTTTTCAGCCCAATCAGCTAATGTATGAATGAGTCATTTTGTTCAGGACTCCTTGCCTTAATCTCAACACATTTGAAGACATTCCACACAACATGCAGTACAGAGAAGAGAGGACTTGTTCCCACAGAAGGCAGGGGTGAATGAGCAAACCCCCTGTGATGCTGAGAAAGAAGATGCACTTTCAGGAATTCCCTATCTTCAGTATGAGGTTTAGAGCAGTTATGATGCACATCAAGGCAGGTTGGCACTGACTAGATTGCTTTGCCTAGGACATGTGCACAGAATGGAAAAGCCATCTAGAGCATTCTGAAAGGACAGAATGTGGAGCAAACATTGCCCTTGAGTCTCTCATTACATGTGGAAGAGGCAGAACTGGGAAGCCATTCTCTCATTTAGCTGATGGCCTAATTGCTGGACCATACTTCCTGTCTCCATCTGTGTGTGCACCTTTATTCTCCTTTCAGGGACACTAGTTTTGCCAAACTGTATGCAAATATTTTTATAGTCTGCTAAACCAGAAATCCCTGTTTAATCTAGTGTTTAAAAATCCAGATTTAGACATTTTAGCTGTAGTAAAATGTCTATCTCAGAGGTGGAACTATGAATAGAAAAATCACTGGTCTGGATGTTGCTTTTTCTGTCCTGTCATTCTCAGACAGGTTTTGGTTTCTTTCCTAAGCTCCTGTTGTGCCACAACAGAGCTCTCTAATAGGGAGCTCTGATTTTATAATGATGGGCTGGAAGAAGAGATGCTCAAAAATCAGTCACAGATACGTCAGATCTTAGTTACTAAGGTCTTCAGATGTGCGTGCTATGTTGATGCAAGGTAAGATAGAAATAATTCCTTTGTAACATTACAGAATTAGATTATGAATATATTAGTTATAGGAATTAATGCTACTGGTACATAGTAAATACAGTCCTTGACCAGCATGAGCTACTCTGCAGCCACTAGCAGCACATGACGTTCTACCAGTGTCCATATTCCCTCTCAGTGAAAATGCTGAAGCATATCTGCAATAGCCTCTCATGATCACCCCCATCAGTGAAGGAAAACCAGCCTGCCTCCACTGCGAAAGTCTGAGCTTTTTCTAATCCTGAGGCCAGGGAGGATTGAGCTTCACTCAGTGCTTGTGGAGACCTTTGAACCTGAGAAGACTTTTGTACATCTTGAGTCCCTTCCTCAGCTTTCCCTGCAGTGACAGTGATGGGGGCTCAGAGGGGCACTCCCCAGCCAGGAGTCAGGAGCCTCACATTCCTCATGCTTCTCTGCATAAAGTCTCCTCAGCTGCATATGCTGCTTAATCATTGCTGATCCTCTTTCAAACTCCTCTGTTTCTTCCTACTTAAGAAAGTTGAGGTTTAACTTTTAAAATCTCATAATATATTAATTCCTTGACCGAACTCTCAGTTGCAAGTCAGTTCCTTGACAACCATGGACTCCTGCTGCTTTGAGCTCTGGCTGCAGAAGAGCTCTGCAGCCTTGGAAGTCCATTTTCTTTCCAGAAAAATGAGTTTCTACCCCTTAGCCTTAGGCATACCTGGTCCAGTTCTCAGCCAGAGGAGGGTAGGGGAAGTAACTTATCAATAAACCGTAAAGATTTATCGAAAGTGATCTTCTTCCTATAATATTTTAAGTGAGACATTATAAAATCCCTTGTCTAGCTTTGCTGCTTCCATGACCTCTGCCACAGGAAGTATCCCAAAAAAGGAAGATCATTTCAAGGGTTTCGCAAAGCAGTGTAACTTCAATTCGCATTTACCAAGTAAATGTGTCTGGTGTCATTTAAACTGATAAGTATCAAATGTACTGTAAAAATCCGATCAGTGCTTAGGAAGATGTGGATAAGAAGAGAACAGTCAGAAGAGTGACTTCCTTACAATACTGGTCATATGAATGCAACTAGAGAGTTGACAGCCGGCACTGATGAGTCAAATCAGATTCAATTCATTGGGGTCCAATGAAAAAATCAAATAACTCTTAGGCTGTTTGAGAAGGTGTATTTGTAATTTTGGGATCAAATGTTTTACAAAGTTTTAAAAACATTTATAGGAGGAAAGAAGTTGAACGCGGAAAATGTTAACCTTTCCCTTGCTGTGAGTCATTGAGCTGGGATTTGGGTACATAAAGTTAGACTCAGAGAAACATTTGAAAACGCACCAGGCACATATCCATATGCATCATTCATTATAGCCATTTTAAAATAAAACAGACTGTGTGATTCATCATATGACAGTTAGTCTGTGTCATGTGAAAGGGAGACTTCCTTGAACCCTTTATGTTTAATGAGTCAACATCTCAGGAAAGCCAAGACCCTTGTGCCTGACCAGTTTGTCAGGGTCCCATTATGGTGACTCTCCTGAACAGTCTACTTTGTCAGAGGGCAGTTTTTCTAACTTGTTCAGGGACATGTGCCAACAGAGTATTGGACCTGAATTCTTTATTACACTTTAGAAAGAGACTTCCTCCTGGACCTTCCCACTCAGCTGAATATGTTTTCTTCTGCCAGCAACTCTTAGTGCCCTTGAAGGACTCACGCTGAACAGTTTCCAGAATAACACACTTTTTTAATAAACACACTGATAATAGAAAATTGTGACAGGTTAAGGTTCAGAGATTACCAGTGATAGTGTACTGACTGCAAAAGAGAACTTAAAGCATTATATAGACAAGTTCAAACCATCAATGACAGGTAACTTGAGATAATAATTTAGTTTGCATAGAGTAAGTTTCTCACCCTCGTAGATTGAGGAGAAGACAGATTCAGGCTGTCAACTGATCCCTGAAGATTCCCTAAGTTCTCCCAATTCTTGGCTCACTTTTATACTATTTATTTACATTTAGGTGGAACTTGACTGACTCTAGGCATATATACTTTTGTTACTGATTGGTGTAAAATTCTCATGTTCTGCTCCTGAAGACAGAGTCAATAAAATATAGAGTACATACTTAGAGAGGTCATACAGTGGAGGTGGGTAACTTTGGGATGGGAGTGTGCATTAGTATTACAATGAAATGATAATGGACTAAGTTTATCTGAGGAAAGCTATTTCACCACGGTTGCTGGTTCAGCAGCAACACATCTTCTCCTATCTCCCTTGGCTGACAGCTGCTATGTGGTTTATCAGCTACATGGTACCATTGAGTTCCCATGCCTGGAAAGATTACAACAGAGCCTGGCTACAGTGTCTTCACTACTCTCTGCCCTCCCTTTCATCCCTCTTAGCATGTGCTTAAGTTTTCAGGCTGTGTTGTATGGAGAACTACCACAGAATAGATTCTGTTCATGCCAACCACATTACATCCAGGAAGTAGCAACTTCATTTCACCTTTTAACATCTGTACTGCTATCACGTCTGTTAAAATGTGAATATAACTTTCCAATTTTCTCCAATTTTTCCCCCAGTCTTCTTCCCACAATGTGGTACTTGATGTGGAAGGCCACGTATGCTTTTTGTAGGTGTCTAGGCATCTAAAGGCATAGATGTGTGTTGAAGAATGGCTAAGGGAACAGGGGCACAGCTCCCAGAGAGCATTGTGTGAGCAAGAGTCGAGCAAAGGCTTATGGGAGCTTTGAGCATATGACTAAGAAGTAGGCCTCAGGAGTTTAGCTTCTCAGCACTAGAAGTTATTTTTGCAGCATAATGTTGTAGCCAAAGGACAAGCTATCTGGGAAAGCTCGGCAATGTTGCAAACCCAAGGATGAACTATTCTGGGAAAACAAAGAAGGATTCTCCAGAAAACAAAGACTTCTTCACAGCTGCAGCTGCAAGCAAACATAGTAAATAAATGTAACCTGTAGAGCTTAGGTAATGCTAAAATGAATAATAGGTATAGTTGTCCTGCAAGCTAAGAAAGTATACAAATGTAACTTTTAGGGTTTAGGTAAGGGTAAAGAGAACAATAAGCATAGTTGTTCATGCACTGTATAAAAGATGGATGATGGTTTACAATAAACGAGTCTTGCTGGACACCATCGGGTGCGCATTTCTCCCGTCCATCTTCCACAGATGTGTGCCTCAGGTTTTAGGTATCATCAGAACCGGTGAACTGGACATCCAGAACAAAGTCTGTCATTAGTTACCTTTGTGCTTTCAAAACCCCTGGCCCATGCCTCAGATCTTTTGGTATCTGAATGCATATGTGATTATGGCTTAAGACTTCACATTGGAAAATGGACAGCTGAGATGAGCTTAGATGAGGACTGAGATCTGCTACATTTTTTAGCATTGTTCTGTTGGTAGGAGAAACAAGCCCATGTTACTTATGTCTGTTACAGGAACAGGTGCTTGTAAGAAGGCTAATAGCTGGACTGGCTCATCCATGTTATACATGGCTACAGTGTTAACAACTTTGCAGATGCAACATTCCCAAAAGGAACTGCTGTTTAGGGAAAAAAAAAAGGTATTTGTCATTTTAATGCTAATGAGCTTACACTGGAGGATGCTGTCTAATGGTTGAAGAGGATGTACAAGTATAAATCAGATTCAGATGATTCCTCGGCTGTTTAAAAATCAGAGAACTTCATGGGGGAAAAAGTATCTCTTAGAGTTTATGACGTTACAAGCCTTGGTTAGAATTTCTTATTTTGAGCAAATACTTCCAATATCTAGTTAAGTCTGTCTCAAGCTCTTCTTGAGTTTCCTGAAGCTTCTTACAGCATCTTTAACTACTTTGCATCTTCATAATGAATTCTCTCGAGTGCCATTTGATTGCCTGAGCTTGGAGGCAGTTCTTGCCACTTCTGTTTTTATTCTTCTATTTTGCAGTACACTTCTGGTCAAAGGAGACATAGCTTGCTCAGAGAAAACATGCCAGCAGAAGAAATGTGGCTGAAAGCTGGGAAATTGGCAGTCCATACTGTTTACAGCACAGGAAGAGCTCAGACAGTGCTGATAGGGGGTTTCAGAGCATCATCCCTGCATTATGAGTCACATGCTGGTGTTGTCACTGTTCAAGGGACAGCTTTTGGTGGAGGCAATTAAGATGTAAATACCCATGCCAAAAGCACAAATAAATGAAAGCATGGCAAGGCAGGGATTTGCAAACAAGACTCTGGAGAAAGCAAGTGGCTGAGACACAGTAGGGATTCATATCTGTTCCTGGAAAGCCACACAGAGATGTGTCTGTGGACCCTTCTCAGCAAGGGAGATCCTCCTCTTTAGGAGGATCTTCGACTGTGCATGAGGATGTTGGGATTGGAGCACTGGTATGGGTATGCTGTCCCTGACACCTCCTAGGCAAACTAAGTGTTGCTATACCATTTTCAGAATCTTGAAGAATTTGGAAATTTGGCTAGTCTTAGCTGGACTTCCCACAATCATGCTAGGGGTGGCAGTGTCATTTCTACCAAGGGAACAATCACATGGGCAGATCAAGGCAGGATCAGTTGCATCAGTCAAAGGCTAGGTCTTGAAATTATTTCATAGATAAATAATTAGGGAGCACTGAATTTACACAAGCCCTTTATAACTCAGAACAAAATATTCTCTCTGGTAAAAGCAAAGTCTGCATTTATTAAAGAGAGGTATCTAATGATAGTTCAAAAATCTAATTCCTGGATGTCAAAAAGGTACATCCATAAGGCAGTGTCACAGCAGTGCATTCATGTTCCCAAGTGAGAATGAAACTGCTGGCTGCATGTGGTATTACTGCATTAGCTTATACCATGACTGACTGCACACACAGTATTGGGTGGAGGTGTGCATTCAGTGCTCAGGCAAGGCAGACCCAGCCTTTATACTTTGAAAAACTTCCTGTTCAAGATAATGAAAAGACAAGGTCTGTATTAACCACTGATTTTTCTCTGGTAGCTACCGCAGTAAGTTATATTGCTTCCAGTGAATTGAGAGGAAAAAAATATGCTTCTGTGATCTGATTCAGAATCTTTTATAAATGTCAAACACTGCATTACTGTAAGATAATTGCTGTTGATCCAAAACGAGAATATGTGGATGAACTGGACTTTTTAATGATTCTTCACTCTTGACTCTAT
>NW_008650849.1:91102-97914 GCF_000695815.1 Acanthisitta chloris
GCTAACTAAATCTTTTAAGGTTCCTTATAGCATTAACCAAAAATAGAGTGCCACAAAATGTTGGGATGGATATTAGAAAGATTAGAACACTGTCTAATTTGCCAGTCACAATTAATAGATTAAGCATGAACTATAACTTTCAGAGTTTCATCTGCACTGATTTCTGAAACAATGGAAATGCTAAAGTATTCAAACAGACAGAACAGAGACGTCTATACTGATGTTTGCTCTGAATGACTGGAAATATTAAAAACCAAGCACACAGAGAAAATATTGGACTAGGTACATTTGCTGTGGTTTCCATGGGGTTCGGTAAGAAAAAACTCAGATTTGAGGCTCTTTTATTGCCTAATACCTTAAAGCAGTTTATACCATGTTTAGGCCCAGCCACCTGCTGTTTCATGGCACAAGTGAATCACAGAAAGTGATGGATGTCCTAGCTACAGTTCTCTGAAAAATGCCTCTTTACCTGGTAGTTCCAATTTATTGGTGAGTCACCAGTAGTTCTGGATTCCCCTTACATGCCTCCAGAGACATGACTGAGCTAGGAGGAGCTGCTGTGATTCGTATGTGTATATGCCATAGAAAAGCAAACAGCTCAGAAGGGAGAAGCTACCTAACTAAAAGAGATGTACACTCTCATAAATGTGTTTTCTCTCTGAAAATGCCATCTTCTCAATATTTAGTCCCTGGTGGATCCTATTTAAAATACTCCAATCCAGTTCATTTGTGTTGGTTTTAAAGGAAAAAGAGTTAAAAAAATTTGAAAGACACTAGCACCAAGAAGGATGGATAGGTGATTTGATCATTGACATAAAAAATTGGCATCAAAAGGAAAGAAGTATCTGAATGCTTAGCACAACAAATCCAAAACTTCTTAAAACTGAAGCTAGAACCCCACCACATTGTTCAGATAAAGCATATTTTATGTCAGAACTACAATTCTTATTTTGCCCCCTCCTGTTATATGACTACCAATAAAGCCTTTAACTGCAATGTCTCCTGGAATTATTTCCATGGGACTCATGCCCCATTTCTGCAGGCTGTATTAAACAGAGGTGGGCACATTTCTAGGAATATATTAGATTAGAAAAAAAAAAAGAAAGCATTTTTTTCCATGTGTACTTTCTGAAAATCACGAAAAAAAAAAGAGAAAAATATAGGAGATCCTAGGAGAGATCCATCTTTTAAAGGTGCAGGGAACAATTTCATGCAATGCAAATAACCCCATTTCATTTGCACAGCCCTGCAACAGTTCTACTCACAGCAGCCCTCTCTACGTGGAGTTAGTGCAGCCTTAAGGTAAATATAAGCCTCAAGTGGCTGACCATATGTAGTTTATAGGGAACTAGGGCAGAGACAGTCTTGCTTGTTTTGGCAATCCCTTTTATCTGCTGTGGAACAGTGCACCTCTAGCATCCTGCCACTGAGACTCCCATTTCCCCAGGACGATGTTGTTAAGGCTACCTTTCAGGGAAGAATGGTGGTGTGTTTATAAGGGGAATGCTGTGCTGGAAAATCCAGTCCATAGATTAATTTTCCATGCCTGTTCTCTTAGCATTGCCATTTCATCAGCAGGACCATGCTCAATTCACTTTATATGAGCCCTGTTTCCCTTACTCTACATTTTGCTTTGCTAGAAAACTCATTAAGCAATTTCTCTGTGCATCAATTTTATTATAATTAATTTGGTGTAATTCTGAATTAATTCAGTGTAGTTCATCCAGATTTACACCACTTTAATAATGATAACAATTTGGTCTGGTGTTAGAAAAAGCTATGTAAAACCTTAGCTTCATTTGTTAATTGATTTGCACGGTAGATGAAAGGTGAACAAGACATGGTAATGGCATATTGTCATACAATTTAAAACACAAAACCTATAACATGGCATTATTCATCTATAAAATTAAATCACTACCCCCCACCTTCATTCTTTGAAAGCGTGTTCATAAATGACATAGAGAATAAAGGGAACAGAGTCAAGGCTGTACCTTTTCTCTTAGACCATAAATATTTATATGCATTTAAGAAGTTGAAATGCCTTAATGGTTTCAAAGCTATAGAAATAGGCTGACATAATCTTAAGGGTCATTTTTCTAGGGTTTTCTTATTTTTTGCCTTTGGAACCTGAATTTTAATGACTCTTGTTTTCATTATGATGGTTGATTGGTAATATTCTCTGGAGTATCCAACATATGTTAATCATTTTGCTTATGAAGACAAATGCAATTAGATATTGTCAGTCACATGCTCTGTCACCTCTTCTATGAAATTTATCCGCATGGGTAAATAGAATCATGAAATCATAGAATCGTAGAATGGCTTGGGTTAGAAGAGACCTTCAAAGGTCATCTAGCACATCCCCTCCTGCAATGTGCAGGGATGTCTTCAACTACATCGTGTTTCTCAGAACCCTGTCCAACCTCACCTTGAATATTTCCAGGGATGGGTCATTTACCAGCTCTCTGGGCAACCTGTCTAATGTTTCACCAGCCTCATTGTGAAAACTCTTCCTTATATCTAGTTTTCAGCTAGTCTTCGGTTGTGGACTGATGCAGTCGCTGCATCACAAAAGCCCACTAGGCTGGTCAAGGAGGACTTGCCCTTGGTGAAGCCATGCTGACTGCCTCAAACCACACCCTTGTCCTCCATGTGCTTTAGCAGAGCTTCTAGGAGGGCCCGTTCCATGATCTTTCCAGGCAAAGAGATGAGGCTGACAGGTCATTAGTTCCCAAGTTCCTCATTCATCCTCATAAAAAATATGTACCATGTTTCTCTTTTTCCAGTCACCTGAGACTTCACCTGATTACCATGACTTTTCAAATCTTATGCAGAGTGGCTTGGCCATTGTATCAGCCAATACTCTGGGATGTATCTTGCCAGTTTCCATAGACTCAAACCTGATCTTTTCTTACAGTGGGAGGGCCCATGATCCCCCATTCTCTGTCTTGCAATGTATCCACTTGTGAGGTGTGAAAAGAGAGGCTGCCAGAGAAGATTTAGACAAAAAGTTGTTTAATACCTTAGCCTTCATCTCCTCTATTGTCATTTTACCTGTTGTGCTCATAGGGCAAGTACAATCTCCTTAATCTTCCTTTTCTGACAGACACATCTGTAGAAGTCTTTGTTATTCATGTCCCTTGCCAAGCTCATCTCCATCCACACCCCAGACTTCCTAACCCCATCCTTGCAAATAACCAGTCAGCATCCTTATACTCTTCCCAGGATACATGCTTCCACAGCTTGTGTGTTTTCTTATTGCTCTTAACTGCTATTCAAAGCACAATACATATTAGTTATCTCTCCTAATGAAGAACTAGTAAAGACCGTGACAATTTCCCTGGGATTTATTGATTTATATTATATTTGTTCACAATGCAAAATACTTTACTCTATGCAAAAATACTCCTGACAGGGTTTATTTTTTAAAAAAAGTTATGATGACCATTCTTAAATCTACTGTTTCTTAAAATGAATTTATAAATGAATGCAAATCCCTTTTTCTTCTTCTGATTTAGCAAGACTGAATATTACCCAGAAAATTCTAAATTATGTTAAAAGGGAAGTATCATGCAAAGCTTTCCAGTTAAGTGTTGCCTTGTACTTTATTGAGAGTCATGTCTTATGAATATGCTTTAGAAGCCATACAGGTATACATACATTAAATAAGAGAGATTGCACAACAAATGTACAAAAGAGCAAGAATAAATAGAATGACAAAATTCAGGATGCTTTCAGCCTCTCATGGACAAAACGTGGGGTCTTAAAGTGTATGTGAGAGAAAAATTTAGAAGTTAAAATCACAGAATCATAGAAACATTTAGTCTGGAAAGGACCCTTAAGATCACTGAGTACAACTGTCAGCCAAACCCTCTCAATTCCACTACTAAACCATGTCCCCAGGTGCCATGCCTACACATCATTTAAATACCTCCAGGGGTGGGGATTGCATCACTTCCCTGGGCAGTCTGGTATGATGCCTCACAACCCCTTCAGTGAAGAAATTTTTCCTAATATTCAATCTAAACTTCCCCTGGCACAACTTGAGGTCATTTCCTATTATCCTATTGCTAGTTACTGGGAGAAGAGACCAACCCCCACCTGACTGTAACCTCCTTTCAGGGAGTTGTAGAGAGTGATAAGGTCTCCCCTGAGCCTCCTTTTCTCCAGACTAAATACCCCCAGCTCCCTCAGCTGCTCCTCATATGACTTACTATCTATTAAGTGCCCTCCAGACACGCCCCAAAACTTCTGTGTCTTGTATCGTGAAAGATTTAGTGTCATTCATTAGGAACTCCTCATGGGGTTAATAGTAAAGCAATTACAAAATCACTCAAAACAGAGAGAGACCCAGAGACCCCCAACCTGCTCCTTGGCATGGAGAGGAAGGTGTTAATGAAACAGTGTAAGGCAGCAAACTCTCCTGTCTGGGGAACTATTAAAAGGCTCCAAGTTCTGGGTTACTCTGGTTTATGATAAAAGACCATTTCATAACACTAGAGTTTCAAGATGTCCTGCAGAGCCAGCAAGATGTTTCATTTATCTCATGTTCCAGATACTTGGTGTTTCTAAGGCTGTTCAGCTTGCATCCAGTCTCTTTTGTAGAGTGAAATTCACTGCTTTCATTTCTATGTTTGTAAAAACAACCAATTCATACTGTGTAACTGTGCATATAGACAAGTGTTACATGCTGTAGGATGGCAAGTGAATTTTTTTTTGAGATAGGAAAACTTTTGGCATCCATAACTTTCTTGAGGTGGAAAGCTTTAGTTTATAAAAACCCTCCTTTTGTTTGTATTGAACCTAGTTTACCCTAAAACACTAGCCTCTCAAGTCTTTGAGCATTTAACCACTTTTTTAGTTGCTTCAAATGCTACCTGGGATCTCTGCTTGCCTTTCAAAAGGGCAAATAGAAGTGAGTCTACTTCCTCTTTGTTACTGAGCTCTCTGTTGACATTGTGTGCACAAGCACTGTAAACTTGATTTATCAAGCTGCCTTTCATGAGCCTTAGGTGAGTCTCCACCTATTTTGTGAATACTGAGAAGATTTATACAGGTGGAAGGTGCATAGTTGCTGATTTGAAGCAGTCCTGCACATGTCCAGAAGATATAACTGAGGGTGTTTAGGGCATTTGGAGGGTAAAACTGAGAGAACTTGAGGAGTCCAATCATTTCCAGGGGCTGCCAAGTTAGGAGATTGCATTTTGCTGAGTGTTTTGATGGGTACTTAAATTGGTTTAGTTTGTTTCTTTCTAAGTTGTCCTTGAATATTTTAAAATTACTGGAGTTTAAACAGTCAGCATATAAAAAGGTCCTTATGCTTTGTTTTCTGGAATGACGCAAAAAGATTAAGGGGTTTGAATTAAGGTAAGTCACCCAACATTACATCCATCTCTGCTGCACCAGGCATTCAGCTGCTGTTTGTATTTAATTGTCCCTGGACAGCTGTCTGCATAAAATGCCAAGAAACCACTTGTTTCATAATTTGAGAACAATGAATTTAACTCTGTAGTTGGCCCAAGTTTTGGAAAATTATGATTTTATTTTATATGATAATCCAGTTCCATTTGATTCAGTCACAAAGGGGATATTTTTGTAAATGCTACTGTGTGCTATATGAGAAATTCATGGCCAAAGTGTATATGCTTTGTTAGTCATGGGGTATCAATCTTATCTATTGAATCCAGTCACTGGTCACTAAGTTGTTTGAGTGATGGGTTATTTTTCTTCCATGTAACTTTATGCATATTAGGCATCTAGAATGTTTTTTGTAGATATGAATGCTGGCCTTTGCTTGGGTCTGAGTTGGCTTATATAGTGATTATATAGTGACAAGTTGGCTTATAGAGTGATTATATACTGTGATCAGAACTTAAACTAGGAGGAGAAAGGTTTCAAAACTACATCTCTAGTGACTGTACGCACCTTGTTAAATTCAATCCATTTTGCTTATACTTGTGAAGAGCTAGTATGTATGCACCATTGGTCTGATGATATTTTATCAGAATGCTCTTTTCTGATGTAACTGCAACACTTAGATGGTTGCCTAGAGCTTGAATTTTTCTTCAGTCTTCCTGTGTGGATAAATTATTTGCTGAATTTCTACTGTGGCCATCAGCAAGCTGCACAACTTTGTTTCTTGAAATGTCTGCTCTAGGCTTTTTCTACCTTTATTCTCTAGAGAAACAGAGGGTCATGGCAGGTGTTGGATCCCTATTTCCTGATCATGTTAATATGGCAGACCTAATTGTATCTGCTTACTGCAATGCTTTCACTCAGGGTCCTCTAGCCAGAACACTGATTAGAGCAGTTCCAAACCACTGTCTTTGAGCCAAAACATCATTTATTTCTTTCCCCGACATAAAGAGATGGTAATGCAAAATGTGGTTCATAACAGCTTTTTCTGGGTCTTCCACACTTTCTATTAGATGCAACAGAAATGCCAGTTTCTGTTGCATCTAATACCAGAAATACCAGAAATGGTAGTGCTTGTTGTGCTGGTAGTGACCAGCTGCACCAAGCTTTTTACTTCCTTTGACATTCGAGGAACACGATGTCTTTAAAATCTGTGCATTCACACACATATCACCTAGGGACAGAGAGATGAAGGAATCTCATTTGCAGACTGAGGATGTTGATTTTTGAGGTGATAGGACTTCACATCACTTAAAACTCTACCAGTTTTACTCAGAGAACAGCTAAAGTCAACACACTGGGGCCGGTCCTCCCCAATGCATGCATCTGAGGAAAACACAGCCAGTGTCCTGCAGCACTGCTGCAGCAAGACAGAGTTGGCCAGGCAGAAGCTG
>NW_008650850.1:0-1303 GCF_000695815.1 Acanthisitta chloris
CCCAACTCCCTCAGCCTGTCCTCATAGAGGAGATGCTCCAATCCTCTTAGCAACCTCATGAATGGCCTCCTCTGGACTTGCTCCAACAGTTTCATGTCCTCCTTATGTTGAGGACACCAGAACTGTGTGTAGGATTCCAGGTGGGTCTCATGATGCACAATCCCTGCCTGGAAGGGCTTCCTGGGTTTGGGAATCATAGAGTCAGCCAGGTTGGAAGAGTCCTCCAAGATGATCAAGTCCAACCCTACTGTGGTCACTAGCCCATGGCACTAAGTGCCACATCCAGTCTCAGCTTGAAAACCTCCAGGGATGGTGAATCCACCACCTCCCTGGGCAGCACATTCCAATGCCTCATCACTCTCTCTGTAAAAAATCTCTTCCTAATCTCCAACCTAACCCTCCCCTGGCAGAGCTTGAGTCTGTGCCCTCTTGTCCTGCTGCTGGTTGCCTGGGAGAAGAGACCAACCCCCACCTGACTCCAGCCTCCTGTCAGGGAGTTGCAGAGGGTGAGAAGGTCTCCCCTGAGCCTCCTCTTCTCCAGGCTGAACACCCCCAGCTCCCTCAGCCTCTGCTCATGGCACTTGTGCTCAAGAAGTGCACAACTTTAATCTCAGTGTTGTGGATTTGATGGATACACTTTGCAGGGTAATGTCTTGTTTTTGTCCACCTGAGTGGATAGAAAGGTATTTTTCTTGGCTATTTTGTGACTGATCTTGCTGTACAGTAAGTGCTTAATTTTCCTTCTTTAAGTACTGGTGGGATGTTACTCTCTTCTTTCTCTCAGAAGCTGCAGGTGTTAAACCACAGTGACACTGAGGAAGGTAATTGATTTTTATAAAATGTCCCTTTTTCCTTATCATGATGGATGTTTAATCCCCTTTAATTAAAACAGGGAGCCAGCTTTAGCTTTTAAGTTATATCATCTCCTCTCCAAAACACTCCCTCGCTGGAAGTGGATCATACCTAATCTGTTTGACTTTGATATCACAAAGTACACTTTATGCCAGAACAGCAGTTTATGTAGAATTAAGGACAAATTACCAAAGGAACTTTAAAATAATATGATTAGTTGAAAGCACTGGTCACAGAGACAATTAGTCTGGAACACTTGGGGAGTTCTGTCTTGTAAAAAGGTACCTACCTTGCAGGAAGGTACAGAGTCACCCCCAAACCTTTGTTGGTTATCTGAGCAGGAAGGTACAGAGAGTCACCCCCAAACCTTTGTTGGTTAAAATAGTCTAGAATTTCTGTTTTCTTCCCTCCAGTGGGAAGTGATGGTGACCAGTGAGGTTCCTTGTGTAGG
>NW_008650850.1:1317-8452 GCF_000695815.1 Acanthisitta chloris
AGTCCATGGAAGGACTTTTCCACAGAGGTTGTGACTGTTCCATCTCTGGGAGTGTTCCAGGCCAGGTTGGGTGGAGTTTAGAGGAACCTGGACTAGTGGAACATGTCCCTGCCCATGACAGGGAGGTAGAACTCCATGACCTTCAAGGTCCTTTCCAACCCAAACCATTCTGGGATTCCATGAGTTCCTTGTTGCATCTACCCTTGAATGAATTTGTATTATCTGTGGCCGATGCCTCCAGCAACAGGGAAACCTCACGTTTTCTGACAGCAATATGATGGGGAAATTTTAAAGCAAGGCTTGGTTGTTCCCTTGGGAGAGGAATAGTCAAAGGAGCTCTCTGTCCTTGGCTGAAAGCAGCTGCAGATCTGAAGTGCTGAGGATCTCAGTGCTGGATTTGTTTCTCCCTGTTGTCCTAGGGAACACTGCAGCTGTCTTAGCACAACTCCTTCCCAGGACAGAAAATGTTAATACTTTGAAAACTGTCTAGGAGAAAGAGAATGAACTAAAACAGTTATGGAGCTTAACTCTTCCAGCTTCTCTCCTTCCTGGTTTTCCAGACAGGATGCTGAGCCCTCATCCCTGTTTTGCCCTGTGTGATGTTCTGCACTGTCTCTCTGCTTTAACACACACTCACATATGCTGCTGCTCCTGGGGAGCTTGGTGTAATCTCATTTAAAGCTGCTGCTTTCACGTCTGAGACAGAGTTCTGTGGCAGCAGGGGGAAGGGCATTGGCCCTGACATCATTTATTGCCTCCTAACTATTCCATTCCCCTAGGGAGGCATTGCCCAGGGTGATGGAATTGCTGAATGGATCAGATGTGACTACAAGTGTTGATTATTGGGATTTCAGTAACCTTTGCACCCTGGAGATCCTGAGTTTCTGAAGGCTGGAATAGCTGGAATCACAGATGACTTTTACCCTTGTGGGAGCTGATGCTCCACATGGAGGAATTTTCTTTTCCTGAGTTTTTACTTTTCCTATTTCTTGGTGTTAGGGAATTCAGAAAAGAAAATTCTGCAGCCTTTCCTCCCTCAATCCCCAAGCTCTGCATCAACCTTCTACACACAGTGTGTGAGGTTGCCTTGTGCATGTTGGTGTGTTCCAGCCCTGACAGCAGAGATTTATAGGCTTGTTGGGGTGGAATGGGGAGAAAGGAGGGGCAGGGAAGGCCATTTGGCCATGATGGGCTCCTCACAGCTCACAAATTTCCTTCCTGCCTCTGCTATCCTATGTAATCTGTTTTACAGCTCTGCAGTTTTGGATGGAGAAAGTGGAGAATTTATGGTGATGGTTGATTTATAGATCAACTGCAACACCATTTGCTCTCAAGCAGATTTGGCAAAGCAAGAGGCTTTTCTGTTGATAAAAGGGAGAGAGGAAGGAACAGTGATATTCATTAAAAGGAATAAAAGGAAAGTGAGATAAAGCATGGCCAGAACAGCTTTTCACTCTCCTGCTTCTTCCAAAACAGAGGTGAAAGCTGCTTTGGAAAGAGCTTTCAGCATTGAGAATCCATGTGCATGTTGGTTTGCTGGGAGATCCATGGGAAGGAAGGAGAGATTGAGATGCAGAGTTGCATCCCCCTGTAATTCCCTGATAACAGAGCAGTGCAGCAGTGATTAACACAGCCTTGCAAGCTCCACGCACTGCAGTCATTAGCTAATCAATACAGCCCACACTCAGCTGCTAACATCCATCCCAGCCCTCCTCCAGGCTCCACCAGCTCCATGTGTCCTGGGAAGGATGGGGGGAAGTCCCACCAGGAAGGAGACAGTGATGGGCTGCTGTAAAAATCCATTGTGCAGAGCCTAAATGAGCTCTGACTTGTGCTTGTGGATTATTTTCCCAATCAGGTGCTGCAATTGGAATAGTGGAGGTTTTTCTTCATAATAGACCAAGATTTTTGTGGTTGTGTTTAAGAGGTGTCTGGATCTGGTGCTGGAGGATCTGGTTTAGGGGTCAGAGCAGCGACAGGTTAATGGTTGGACTTGATGACCTTAGAAATCTCCTCCAACTTTGCTGATTGTGTGATCTGGAATCACATCCTCATTTTTCCAGCAGTATCTTCAGGTGGGCTCCTGCCCCACTGACTATATGATCTGTACACGTGCTCAGCAGCCTCAGTCTGGAGTGAGGGAAGCAGATCTGTGATCCAAGGAGGCTCTTGCTCTAACTCCTTCTTGTGCTTTGCAAGTGTCTGCTCAAAGCTCAGGCCTGATTTGAAATGAAGATCTATGGAAGTCTGACAGGATCACAGATTGGTTTTAATAACTGAGGCCTTTGAACAGTGCTCTCTGCCACAGAGCTGAGACAGGAGGGGAGGGAGATGTACTTCCATGCTTCATCTCACTCTTTCAGCCTGGTCTGACTTGGGCCCTGTGGGAGAATGAGCTTGCAAATTCTGGCTTGGCATGGTGCTGGAAACAAGGCTTGGAAAGGGCAGAAGGAACCAAGAGTGGGACTGCAGAGCTTTGTCTTTATTCACATTTTGTTAACACGTTGGCAGAAATCAGCAGGGATTTTTTTTTTTATAATTTTTTTCCCCTTTACTCAGCAGAGCAAATTGTCGATGGGTGATGCCAAGTGCAGCACAAGTGTGGTTTAAAATAAGAGAAGCCTGTAGTAATGACAGCACTTAAACAGCTCTCAGAGTTGTCTGAGTGCTGTGCAGTCCTTAACTCCTTAATGCCTAAGGAGTAAATCTGTTGGGTTTGCAGCCACTCGATCTCTGCCGAGGCAGAAGGAATCAAATAGATGAAATCAAGGAAACTTCACAAACTATGTCAGTGATCTTTCCCAAATCTCCAACTCCAACACTTGTGGCTTTGATGCTGACAAGAACACAGGCTCTCCCTTCAAAGCTCTTGTAGTCTGAAACACTGCAGTGTGATGGATGAGGAGCATTAAACCTTTGGAATGTGCTTTTTTTGGTTTTTTTTTTTTCCCCCCCCATAAAAAAAAGAAAAGAGTGTGTGTAGAGGCTTTGCACCTCCAGCACAAGGGGTTTCCTGATCTAAAAATAGCTTTCATTGCAGGTGAGTTTGTTCTGCTGGAGGCAATTATCCCTGTTTTTTTTTTCAGGAGGATGTGTGGCTGTGCCTGGTGAGGGAGGCAGCTCACACAGGTCACTTAGTACACAACACAATCATCTGTGATCTCCCTTAGTTACCTTTTCCCTCTTTGTTTCAGGAGCTGAAATGAGCTATTATTGGAGAATTTCAGGTCTTTGAAGCATAATCTTCCCTTTTCTTTCTCTTTGTACTGTAGCCACTACAAAAAGCAACCAGTAATTAATAAGCTGATTGCCAGTTTAGGGAAATAAATCTGATCTGAACAGGTTCTTCAAACCAAATAAGAGGGAATGGCAAGGGGCTGAATATTGAAGTCATTCATCTCTGTTGAATTGTATACTAATTATCTTCTTGGCTAAACTGAATGAATAAATGACTTCATAATGTTTTTCCCCAAACACCTTTTCGTGCTAAAGTGCCTCCTTCATGCTGCTCATTCACTGCAGGCAGAGACAGACTATGGGGTTATTTTTACATGTGGAAGGAGAGTCACTCCAATGTGATCCTTAATTTTGTGCTTTGTGCTTGGCATTTGGAGCTATGAAACTGGACTGGGACAGTGAGAGCCTTTCCAAGAGCAGATGGTTGTTCACATTAAATTCTCTGCTTTAAAATAGTAGTTAGAAATTGCATTTGGAGTGTTGGGAGGAGAAAAAAAAATTTAATCTCCTTTTTGTGTTGGTTGAGTTTGGGGTTAGTGAAACACTGTGAGATGATCCTCATCTCCCAGTTTTTTTGGGCAAATCTGGGAGTTCAGTTGTGCCTCTTGAAAATTCATGTTGCTTTAAAATTTGAATTTTTAAAGCCTCTTCCTGTCTAATGTCACTTCTTGAAACTAATGGTTCTTTAATACTATTTCTAGCTCAAACTAGAAGTAACTTCAAGGGTTGAAGAGTCTTAAAAGACTCGTGGCAACTTCAAGGGTTGAAGAGTCTTAAAAGTCTGTGATTGGCACAAGATAGGTTTGACTCTAATCTTCCAGCAGTCAATCCCAAAGGATTTGAACCCAACTCCAGAGTAGCCTGAGATATTCTCCCCATCCTTACTGGAAAACAAATGGAGACTTTGCAATTGCAGCTCGAGTTTCTTAAGGGAAGGAAGAAGCTTCTCATCCTGCTGTTCCATTAGCAGCACTTTGCTGCCTTTTCTTCAGCCTGTGGATCGTGAGGAAGTTCTGTGCATGGAAAAAAGCTTGTCTGGAGTGCAATGGGCCCTGTGGGGTGAGAGCTGAGTGTGCTTATTGCTCCCCAGGCTCTTGCTGAGCAGGTTCTGCCCTGATTTTCTCCCTGTGCTCCTTCCCAAAGGGCTGTCCATGAGCAGCTGCTGGGAAGGCAGGTGAGGTTGGTGTTTCCTGGCTGTAATCTTGTCCTGTCATTACCTATTTACTCCTTATTATGGCTCTTGGAGTTGATACTCCCCAGCCCCTGTGTTTATCTTTCTCCCTGTGTGTATTGCAATAAAAATGTCATTATTTGAAATCCTTGACACAGGCTGCTTAAAGAGGCTGAATTCCATCCTCTCTTGTCCTGTGAAATGATCCATTAGAGATAAAACTGCAGGCACTTGATAAAGGTTCTTTCTTAGGAACAAGGAGCTCTGATCCATGAGTGATCTTATCTCCAGAGCATGTGTTTGCATTCCTGATGGAAAGGAGAGAGAGGGAGGGCAGGGATTTTTTCCTTTCCAAATCGTGATCCTGGGCAGGGAAATGGGATATTTCCAGTCAGTTCACTGTGGGCTAAGCTCAGGTTTGATGAGGAGAAGAAGAAAGGGAGTTTTGACAAACTGGGAGGGAGAGAGAGATGAAGGGAGGTTAGAGATGGAAGAAAATAAAGGTGAGGACAAGAGAGGTGACCAGGAAATGGAGGGAGGTGACAGTGCTATTGCCAAAGGAGAAATTCTTCTCCTTGTTGAAATGCCTTTTTTTTTGCCCACACAGGCTGCAAAACAGCTTAAAAATAGTGTTGGACAAGAGGAGTTGGACTCTGATCCTTGTGGGTCCCTTCCAGCTCAGGATGTTCTGTGATTCTAAGATATTCTAGTGTGGAAAAATCCACTTTTACCCTGAGCTTTGCTTTGCCCCTGTGAGGAGATGTAGTTTAACAAGTGTTTTAGCTTGTAGAAACATTAGGCCTTAGGAGCAGGATCTGAACTTTGCAGTGAGACACCACCATGTATTAGTGGTAGTTCTTAACAGCTTCTACTGGGTGATAAATCTCCTTGATGGACTAAGGGTTTTTCTTTGGAGGCTTTGCTGCTGCCACAGAGGCTAAAGATGGTCAAGGTCAGGGTTCAGATTCTGCATTTATGGACACACTTTGCCTTAGAGAGATGGAAATAGCAGCTTTTCATCCTGCCTGTCATGCCTGAGAGCAGGTTGGCATTTGAATCTTCCAAGGGTCAGTATTTTTGGCACAATTAAATCTGCTTTGAAGACAGATAACTAACCCCCAGCTTGACACGTGGGCTTGGGCATTTGAAATGTGCTGTTCCTCTTGTGTTTCTGCTCCTTGTTTCAGTAATTATGGCATGTTAAACTGTGTGGGGCCTGTTGGGGCAGCCCTTGTGCACACACTGTGAAATTAACTTTGTTGCCTTCTCCCATGAACAGGCTTGAAATGACATTTCCTAAGTCTTGTGGTTGAACCTCCTCCTCCCCACGGAGCTCAGATCCAGCAGGGAGTGAGTGCATGAAGTTTAGTAAAGTCATCAGTGCTTAATTGCTCCGTGTTGGTGCAAAAGGCTGATGTGGGATGAAGGTGGGAGTCAAGGTGTAGCTCTCAGAAACTCTGTGGGGACAACTGTGACAAGAAAAGCTTGGAGAGAGGTTGGATGAAGGGACAGGATGGTCCTTTGCCAAAGGGAGTGATGCCTTCAGGTGAGAACAATTCCTCTCCAACAGGGAGAAACCAAGCTGGAGATTGTTGTGGTTATGGATCAAGTGTTTAATGTCTTCTTCTTGGCCACTGAAAGCTAAAAGTGACTTTCTCTCCCTTTGAAGAAGTGCAGGGAAGAGAGAATCTGAGCTGGAAGGTCCCTGAGGAGCACCTGGTGCTGGAATCTGTCACTGCTGAAGTGAATTGCTGTTAGATCATTCCACAATGGGCTCAGAACTGGTCCCTGTATCCCAGCACGGCCTGTCTGCTCGGCTTTACCACCACACTCCTTTAATTCTTAACTCACAAGACATTTGCTTATTTATTTTCATTGTTCCTGATAATAATTCTAAGCCATTAGAGGGGAAAATTGTATTCAGAAATGCTGTTTCACACTTTATTTGTTTGATGATTTAGAGCGATAGAAAATAGCACATTTGCTGGCTTTTATAGTCGGATAATTATCCACATCCATCAAGCCCATTCCAGGGGAATAAACAAAACACCAAGAAAATTACACTATTAATGACATCCTAGGATGGCAAATAGGAAGGATCTTTTGTGTTAAGGATAAAGAAGGGACTGTCCACTTAAACTTAGGTTTCATACATGAGGAATTTTTCTTTGTCAGAGTGATGAGGCACTGGAAAGGATTTCCCAGAGAAGCTGTGGCTGCTTCATCCACACAGAGTGTTCCAGGCCAGGCTGGACAGGGCTTGGAGCAACCTGTGCTGGTAGAAAACGTCCCTACCCATGGCAGGGGGTGGCACTGAATGGGCTTTAAGGTCCTCCCTACCCAAACATCCTCTACTTCCATGTTAACCAATCTACCACTACAGGGAGATGATTTTCTAACACTTTTATAGCTTTGGGACAAAACCTTCTGGAGCTGTGCCCCTGACTGAAGAAATCAGAGAATTACACAGAGGTAGAGATCAGAATTGCTGGAATTAGGTTTCTTGTCAAAGTTTGGGAGGTGAAAGTCTCTCACGTAGAACAGTAAGTTCTGTATGTGGACAAGTGATACTTAATCCACTTCAGGGACTTTGTGTTGTTTTGGTAGAAAGTAGCAAAAGGTAATTTAAAAAGCTCAGTATATTACTCTCAGATTGTTGACTTCGGGCTAAGATGACATTTGAGTCATGCAGCTATAACTTTGTTTTTATCTTGAGCTGTTTTTTTT
>NW_008650850.1:8475-9759 GCF_000695815.1 Acanthisitta chloris
TCTCTTGTGGCAGAACAACAGCACATTATTCATGCTGAAATCCCACAAAGTGCTGAGTGGCAGGTTTTGGGGTGAAGCTTGGCCCTTTGTCTTGGGCAGTCACTGCAAGGCTGACCCTTGGAATAGGGACTGAACTCATTAGTCTCTTGATTTGTTTCCAAGCCCAATTTGATAGCTCTTCCACCAGTTTAGCACTGTTGATTTAGACGGCAGAACAACAGCACATTATTCATGCTGAAATCCCACAAAGTGCTGAGTGGCAGGTTTTGGGGTGAAGCTTGGCCCTTTGTCTTGGGCAGTCACTGCAAGGCTGACCCTTGGAATAGGGACTGAACTCATTAGTCTCTTGATTTGTTTCCAAGCCCAATTTGATAGCTCTTCCACCAGTTTAGCACTGTTGATTTAGACTTCACTTTTCTTGGGGTCCAGGGTGAACCAGGAGGGACAGACTCTTCCCCTGGAAGCTGCAGCTCCAGGTCAGAGTTTCCAGCACTGTTGTGTTCTCTGTTGGTTCTTGCAGTGGTTTGCTCTGAGGCAAAAATAGCTCTAAAAAAATGGTTCTTAAGAAGGGCTGTTAAAATATTTATGCTGCCACCATCGCTTCGCTTTAGTTTAGCTTGTTTGGGGCAATGGAAAATCCTTTCTCTATCCTTGGAGCAAAGTGTTTGCTTGAGGTTGGATCCAGGTGAGTGATCTATACCTTCTCCAGTCCTGCCCAGGCAGAGAGTTGGCATGAAATTGTCTCTGCCAGCAGGGATGAAACCTTGGGCAGTTCTCACTCCAACAGTGTCAACGTGACCCTGAGTCTTGTCCTGACCCTGACCCTGTCAACGTGGCTACTAAGTCTTGTTTTGGCCACTTGATATTACAGTGATATTTTGCTTGTTTTGAGTTGTTTGTTGGCTTTTTTTCCTTCTCTTTCTCTGTCTTTGTTGAATATATTTGTCTATGACCTGAATGGGACCGAGAAGGGAAGTAATGTTACATGGATTTGAATTATTTAGTTGTGTATTTTTAGAGTTTTTGCTAGGGTGGAGGTTTATTTGGTATTTTTCTAGAGAAAACCCACAACATTCAGTGTTTGGGCTGGGGGGATTTAAAGGCAAATAAACACCCTGTTTGTCAAAAACAAATTACTAAACTATTCAAAGTCATGCAGAGAGCAAAGGAAATAATTGGATGTGCTTTACCATGCACAAACCTGTCGGTGCCTGTGGAATTGAGGATGTTCTGCAGCTGAGCTGAGCCTCAGTTGTGGGTGCAAGAGGGATCAAATCCTGCTGA
>NW_008650850.1:9775-11483 GCF_000695815.1 Acanthisitta chloris
CCTCTGCCAAGGACTCCTGTCCCCAGCAAGTTGTGTCTCCCAGTGAAAGGAGGAGCACAGGACCATGAGGTGGCACACAAACCCCACCACACTCTGTGAGTGTTTATGTGCTCAATAACTTCTCTCCTTTGGGTTGCAGCAATTTTTAATCTTCCCATCCTTTTTTCTTCCTGCCTCCTAATCAATCATTTTATGTCTAGATTGAGCTCAATCTGGGCCATACATGCAGGAACCTTCTGTTGCTCTTCCTGGTTTGACACAGCAGCCCAAATTCTGTCTTTTATTGCTTCTATCTTTATGGAAATCAGTCAGATCTGTGAGCAGAACTTAAAGCACAACTTGACCTACTTTTAATTCTCTTCTGTAGTTAATTTTTTTTTGCATTCCTAAGAAGACATGCAGAGGGATGTGTAGGCTTTGCCTCCTCAAGGCTGGCCCAAACAAAGCAGTTACTTTCTAAAATTAACCACTCTGTGCTGAGGTAATTCCGGTTTGGATATTATTCCATAGAGTTCTTTTTTATAAGCTGGAAATTCCTCCTCTTTGGCTGGTTTATATCCAAGCTAGTCCTTTCTTTTTGTCTCTCCATGGACTGTTCTCTGAAGCTTTGCTTGGCTTTTTTTTGCAGGCTGCAGCTTCTGATAACACAATAACCATGTTCCAATGTATTAAACTTTGAACATCCTCAAGATTCAATTAATCTTATCTTTACAACTCCCAATTACAGGCACTAATTAAGTGAAGGTTGCATTGTAGACTGGGGATATTACATTAATCAGCAGCAGCCTTGTAGCCATAAATTAGTTCTTTCCCAATCCTTCAACGTTTTTCCCAGAAGGAATGGAATGTCTCATTTCCCTGTTTTAAGGGACATTAATCCCACAAAGGAGCTTTGGATTGGGATTAGTTTTATCACATTTATGTAAGTGATGAATGGCCTTTGTAAAGGAAAAGCCACAAGCTTTGTCCCAGACAAATGAAATTGAATTGTTTGATAATTATGCAGTTTAAAGCACTGTCAAACTTTGGTCAGAGGATGTTGAGAGTCCATTGCTTGGATTTATTATCTGACAAGATTAGGTGCTACATAGTGGGGTTTTTTTGCTTAAATTTTGTTCTAAGCCATCAGTTTAAATCAGCTTAAGGCCTAAATCTTGGAGCACCCTATGGATGATTTCTGTCCTGTGTTATCTTCCTAATCTGCCAGGCCATAACAGGTACAGCTGGATTTTGTGAGGCAGGGTATGACTTGTGGTTGGTTCTGCTTCCATTGTGGGCATGAAAACTGAGAACTGAGCAAGGGAACTGGCTGAAAATCCTCCAAATTGAGGTGTATTTTGATATCTTCTCCTCAGCAGAGCAACACTCTGTGCCTGTTGTTGAGATGGTGCAGTAACCTCTTATCTCCTTCTACTCTAGACTTGAAAACTGAGACTTGAGCAAAGGAACTGACTGAAAATCCTCCAAAATCTGGTGTATTTTGATATCTTCTCCTCAGCAGAGCAACACTCTGTGCCTGTTGTTGAGATGGTGCAGTAACCTCCTATCTCCTTCCACTCTAGACGTGAAAACTGAGAACTGAGCAAGGGAACTGGCTGAAAATCCTCCAAAATCAGGTGTATTTTGATATCTTCTCCTCAGCAGAGCAACACTCTGTGCCAGTTGCTGAGATGGTGCAGTTACCTCCTGTCTTCTTCCATCCTAGACC
>NW_008650851.1:0-28849 GCF_000695815.1 Acanthisitta chloris
GTCATAGTTTTCCTGCTGCATGATGGTTTCCATCTCCTCGTGTTTATTACCCATACTGCGTGCGTTGGTGTACATGGGCTGATGATTTAACTCCTAACTCTGGCTGCCCACCCTGAGGCTCATCTCTAGCAAGCCTGGTTTCAAGTCCTTCCCCCTGTGAACCTAGTTTAAAGCCCTCCTGATCAGCCCTGCCAAATTATGGGCTAGAGTTCTTTCGCCCCTGCTAGAGAGATGAAGCCCATCTGACCCGAGCAGGCTTGGTAACACAGAATATGCCTCCTGGTCAAAAAGGCCAAAATTCTGCCGGTTGCACCAATTCTTTAGCCACCTATTGATAAGGCTGGTTTTCCTACTCCTCCTCATTGATCCCTGCTACTGCACGGACTGAGACAAACACCACCTGTGCTCCTGTCCCATTAACCAGTCTTCCCAGTTTATTGAAATCCTTTTTAATTGCCCTAATGCCTCTTTTGTTGATATCATCACTGCCAGCCTGGACAACTAGCAGTGGGTAGTAATCATAGCGCCGAAGGAGCTCAGGGAGTCTCCTGCTGATATCCCTTACCCAAGCCCTGAGTAGGCAGCACTTCCCTGTGGGATGGGTCCGGTTGGCATATAAGGCCCTCAGTTCCCTTCAGAAGGGAGTTGCCTAATACAATTACCCTTCTTTTTTTCTCTGAAGCTCTGGTAGTAATGAGTCTAGAAGATGTGTTACAAGCTAGAGATCTTCCAGCTGGATCTTTATTTTGACTGTCCTCTGCCTGACTTTCTGGGTCCAGAGCCTCATACCTGTTTTTTAAGTGCAACTGGGAAGGTGATGGGGGTCAGGAGGAGATTCTTTTACCTCTTCCATCAGGGACCTGTTTCCATTCCCCTTATCTACTTGGTTTGCTCCCTCTGCCTGATGGCAGGAGTGGGAAATGCACCAGTAGCTTGAGTTGCAATGGGAGATTCCTGAGGTAGAGGTGGAAGTTAGTGTGCTAGCTGTGGAACATATACAGTGGGATATTTTGCCTCAGTGAAAGCTTTCTGAAGCCTTTCAGTTCTTGCCAAGTGGCTTTTAAAGATCATAGTACATCCTTCTTAAGGATGACAGGACATGCCCACGTACAGCATATTGCCATGTACCAGAGGACTAAGAGAAAAGCAAATCTCTGCATCTTCCTAAAAATTTTAGAAGAGATCAAGAAGTAGCTGTCACAGCAAGCTTTTTGTCAAGACAATGAGCAGGCTGTTCTCTGAAAGGTGCTCCCTGGGTTTCACTTCTGCCTTTACAGCACTGCATTTATTTTTGTTGGCCACACCCAGTCTCTGTCCTAGTTAGGTACAGGAAAGCTATGTTACAATTTGAAGATGTGGTAAGAATTTTGGAGGTGAATGCTTATTTCTTTCAAAATTGAATCTGAAGAGGTATAGAAATAAAGGAACAAAGATAAGTCCTTGTTTCCTCACTGGCAGATCCTGGTGTCTTGTCCAAGATGTTTGCAGTACATCTTAGTAAAAAAAAAAAGAGACGAGAGGTGTGAGACAATTGACCTTTAAAACTGAGTTCTTTACAAGACTTTTTCTTCTGAATTTATTATGCTTTCTTCAAGGTGTTGCAACTTTATGAAGTATGGGTTTGGGTGGGGTATTTTACATTATAGAGGCTACATAGCAGAATTGTATCCAAATTAATGGAGTTTAGTTATGATGACATAGCATTACATGAAACCAAATGTAATTCTGTCCCTTGATTTCCTTATCCATAAACATAGTATTAGAGGATATTTTGAGATACATAGGGATCTAACAGGAGGAGGACTACACTTACCCTCAGGTTCAGTTCCCAGAATTAAAAACTCAGTGGAAGAGAGTTACTTTAGAGAAATCCATAGTACAGTTGCTGCACACAACACAGGCTACAAACTGTGGTTTAACAAGTGAAGGATAACACCTGTAGCTGAAGACTTTAAGCCACAGTTGTAAGGCATTGCAGAAAGAGTAGGAGATGGGAAGGACATCACCTGTGTCCTAGGTTCTGTGCCACTGTAGGTCTGATTAAAAGTTGCAGGTGATTGAAGGAAAGAAGGAAACAGAGCATGTCCCATGCCATGGGGGGTGTGCTAAAGGGTCATCTGAGTGGGAAATTCCATTCTGTCCCTGAATCTGGATATAGAGTGAATTTTGAGGAGGTTTCCATCTTCCAGGAACTGAGAAGTCGGTACTGGTAGAAGGTCCTACAGGTCGCACTTGATGTATTGTATCTAACTATCTCTAGAGAAAGGCAGCTGCACAAACCACAACCACCTGTTCACGTGGTGGTTGCTGAAGCTTAGTTTCAAAAGCTTTACCTCCTGTAGATGAACCTATCATTCAGTTTTTTAAATATATAGTAGTAAAGAAAAAGCAATTCAGTCTTCTGGCCATCCTTGAAAATCCCAGTGAATCAGTTACTGAAGGATTTGTACAGTTTAATTTAGATGAATTAATTAGTTTATGTTTGTTTAGACTACTGTGGTCCTTGAGTGGCTGGTGAATTCTTAGTGGCTCCTCCTTTCTGTTTAGACTAAGCTCTTCAAGGCAGGGACTGTTTATGGCCATCTGTGTATGATACCCAGAAGACCTCTATGCAGAGCTCAGAAACTTACAAGCACTACTAGAATTCAATATTGGATGAAGAAAAAGTACATTTTAAAATATTAAATGGTTTTACAGGAAACAGGATTTTTTTTTTAGTCCCCGTACAGTTAGTTCTGTCCTCTGCTAAATGTTGTGGGAGAAGAGAATTCACTGGTATTACTGCTTGCTTACTTGTGGCCTGAACTTACAAAGCAGAGTCACAGTCTGGGTTTGTTTTTTTTTCTTTTCTTCTTTTTTTTTCTTTGTCCTGACAGAAAGATTTCGGGATATACTGCTTCTTCATTCAAATCAAGATACAGAGATTCTGCCCATCTTTCAGCAGAGACGCTATCCCAAGTAAGTAAGAAATAAAGGAGAAATAAAATCTTTGTCTGTTTGCAGCAAGGGAAAGTGAAGCATTTATAGCACTCTACATGCTTTTGCTATAAAGTCCTAAGGCAGAGCTGTCAGGGAACAGTCTTTGAGCAGTGTCATGGAGGAGAAGACATGCTTTGCAAGCATGCCCAGCTGTCAGTGGGGGTGTGGTGGTAGTGGAGTTGCTGGGATCAGTGTCTGATGGAGCTTTGTTTCACTGTTGACATAGGCAGATGTTTTGTCAGGCTATTCCCCACTCTTATCTTGTGGGATTGCACCATTTATGGTGGCAGATTCCCTTGAATTTTAGCAGGCTCCCCTCTGAAAACCTGTAAGCAGTAGAAGACTTTTTCTTGCCTCTTTTAGGGAGGAGATATATAGTGTAGTGTTGTGTATTCAGGAGATCTTGAGAATATCCTGGACAATCACTCATCTTTTTCCAAGTGGCATACCTGAATGAAATATTAAAACCTTCTTGTTATTATATTGGCTAGAAGAAACAGTCACTTTCAGCTGAGTCTTGAAAAGAGGCAGTGAATGGGTAAGGAAATAGTTCTCACATTGACCATGACTAGAGTGAGCAATGAAACAAGGCAAGATGGACAGAGGGAGGTGAATAAAGAATGTATGGAGCCAGTGTGCCAATGATGATGGAAACAAGCAAAGTTATTTATTTTAGTTATTGTTAACAGGTTCCTGAAATGGGTAAGAAGCCAGTGGAGCTAAGTGTTAAATAAATCTCTTAAAATCTGATAACACAATTTTTTTTAAGAGCAGGCAACAATTTCAGGGCCTGAGTGCTGAAAGCCAATCACCTTCTCACCGTGTGTGCTTAAAAATAAAAGCAGTCAAGGATGAAATCCTGATTCTGAAAATGGTGAAGTTTGGCTTTGACTTCAAGAGAGACAGGATTTTATCCCCCTACATTTATTGTTTCCATTATCGATTGTCGCTATTTTACTGGAATACTGTGGAGGTACACAATATATGAAACAGTAGGAGGCACCTTATGTGAATGGACTGGTCTACTTGTTTCACTAGGACTTCATGTATTAATACTTTTCTCCTCATCCTTTGAAACCCTGGCAGTAGAATGCTTTGCTTGGCTTAGATGTTTTCATTTATGATATGGACCCTGTCAGACTGGTCTGAGAAACCAGTTCGTTGTCCTTCCTCAAAGACTTAATTCTATATAAATCATTTCTAAGCTGTCTGACTTTCCATTTCATTACATTTGATTTGTTGCTAGCATTCTTGGCAAGTACAGTCTACTAACAATATTACACATTGTCAGATTCATGAGTGAATGAGTGCATGTTGTTTTCTGCTCAGTGAATGCTTCAGCTCTTTGAAGACTACAGAGCAAATAGCTTGTATGGAGCTCTATTGCTATTTGAAGTTTCCGTGGCTTTGCATCACAAAAGGATACATGTGTTCAGCCACATTACTTAGCAAGATTGAATAATTCCTTTAACATACAAAATCAGCCAGCACCTAGCTGAGAGAGAAGTTTGCATATGTTCTTAAAAGCAGGAGATTTTTGTTGATAGCATCATTAATTGGTGCAAATTTGCTTCCTTGTTACAGAAATTCAGCATATTTTTATAGTTCATCTAGAAACTGGTGAAGACTATTGCCATGTCCTAATTTCCCCAGGGGTTGTCTTTCAAGTGAAGTGTTTGGGTTCATTAAGGTAGAAAACCTGGGTCTTATTCCTATGTCAGTTTTTTCCCTTCCCTGTGCTTATTTTCATTAAAGGGTCAGTCAACAGATACAAAGGTAACAAAGGGACAGATGTCATAAATCAGTGTTCCTCCTTTGACTTCTACTGAGCAGCAGCTGGTTATGCTACTACGTAAGGGTCTGAGCAGTAAGGTCATTTTAATGAGATGTCATGGGGCACAAGCTGGGGCTTGCAATGCTTAAGGAAATCCTAAGAATATGGAAGGTTAAAAGCAGAGGAGCTGACTTTAATGCCTAAGGAAGTCCTAAGAATATGGAAGGTTAAAAGCAGAGGAGCTGACTTAGCTGATTAGCTTGACTAAGCAGGGCTTAGTAGGTAAAAAGGACAAACATTTTCACCTGGTTAAGAAACATATTTCCAAAGGAAGGAGATTGGATAGGAGGTTGTTTAGCACTGCTTAAGATATTCAGAGTCATCATGATAAATATTAAAGGCTAAATGAGCAAACTATAATCCGTCAGCTTTTGAAAGAAATAGAAACCTTGATGTTCTTGCTGTTCTGGTATGTTTATTACATGAAGACCCAAACTCTCTCCCAGGGGATAGCAGGATAATTTTGGGTGCATGTTTGTTCTCAGAGAAGATGTCTGTGCACTGGAGTGGCTGGAAGAAGTTCTCTAGAATATGCATGGACATTGTTCTGGATTTCTAGGGCAAATGCATCAAGGAAACATGCTTTGCACTCCTGGTTGATGGAGAAATGCTGAATTTTTTTATGGTTCTTGTGTTTGCCTGAGTTTATTCTGCTGGTCTTAGTTTAGCCAAGGAGTGGATACCTGCTCTGGAAAGTGGAGGATACTGCAGAGAGGCCTGAGCTTACAAAGATTAAGGCTTGTAAAGCCACATGGCATATCACCTGGACTGGTGGCCTGTGGGCTGAGTTGCAGTGCTATGCCAGCACAAGGATACAGCATCCATCCAGTCATACTAGCCTGCAGTATGCGTATTCTCACTTTCCTTCACAAGGTTGCAGAGCAGAAGGAACTTGTCTGCATCTTATTCTTCAGTCACATGCCTACAGTAGAGTTTCTTAGTGAAACACTCTGCACTGTATGTAGTTACAGGTTACAGAACTAGCAAGGCCAGTCTAATCCAGGCAGGTCTTTTTGATACCTCAAGTGGCTGACATGGCTTAGGAATCAGATAACACTAGACCCCCATCATCCACCTCATAAGGAAACTGACCCATCCACTGAAAGAGAAATATTTTGAGGAGAAAACCTGTCTCCTTGCTGACATGAAGCCATAGGCATGTCTGCAAGGATTTGCATTCCTGAAACTAAGAATAAATCTGCAGCTGTGGTCAACCAAATGGGTTGGGATGCATAGCTGCTTCTGAATGTACCCACCTGGGAAGATCCCCTGCACGCAAACCAAATTACAGACATACATGCAGTTTGTTCCTTCTGTCCTTGCTCCACAAGTGTGCTGTCACTGCAGTGAGTTATGCCAACACAATCAGGTCTGTCAGCAAACAAAACTTTTTGCAGCAAATCTTATCCCAGGTCATTACTTTGACAATGAGCATTAAGGCTCCTGTATTTCATAAAAACCTGACAGAGTTTCACATTTAGCCCATTTCTTCAGGAGCTTGTCACATGTCGATATCAACTCATGTTTTCCTTGGTTGCCCACTTCGCTGATGACATTCCTACATTGTTTTTTCACATGAATTTACTCATAAAGTGCAAGACGTGCTGAAGTGCAGCAGAGGCTACACAGGAAGAAGGCACTATGCTTATTAATTTGGGGTCCAGCATGTGACAGGGTGGTTGGTGCTGGTAGCGGGGACTTAGGTTGCTCTGTCACATGTCTTTGGTCTCTTCTTGTTGACTCCACTCTGCTCCTGACTGCCTGTGCTCTGTGCACAAGGTAAGGATGTGGAGAAGTCTCTCTTGTAACTGGGCCTGATAATGTCAAAAGTAAAAACAAGCCCTAAAGAACAGAATGGTAAGGGAAGTGATAAAAGAAGTGCAAGAGTGAGATAGGAGGTTGGTGGGTGAAAAAGGCAGGAGAGAGGCTGATACTGCACTTGAGAGGAATGTGCCAGAAATGCTACCAGTGTTACAAGTTTTTAGCAATTTTTCTCTGTCTAGAACTGGCTTGACAGTTCAACTGTACTTCATATTTTCAAGTTACTGCTGAAATCCTCACATACATATGTGGGTTTTTTAGAAGGATTATTTGCTTCTTTTTTCCCCCCTTCAGAAATATTTGCAGTCCTCATTCTTATCTTCTGTGGGTTTGGTGGAAAAGTTTTTGGATGATTCACAGATTTTAAGAACAGAAGGAGCTGTTATGTTCCAGCTAATTTGAGTCCCTTCTTAACATAAGCCATAGAGCATTACCCGATAATCCCTGCAGCAAGTTTCTCGTTCAACTGGAGCATGAATTTAGAAAGACATCCAGTCTTTAAATTGAGATGTTAAAAAGTTGAAAATTCTCAAGCCTTTAGATCAGCTTGTTTCAGTTGTTAATTACTTCTCCTGTGTATAACATTAATTTCTTTAACTTCAGTTTCTACTCTCTATCATGTCACTGTACCATTTTCTGCTGAACAAGAAAGTCCTGTACCATCTGAAATGACACCTCCATATAAGAGGTTGGAGGTCAATTAAAAATTTGCTCTTCTCTTGAATAAAATAAATAAATAAATACTTCTTGCAGGGTAAAGCTTGTAAACATTTAAAATAATTTCCAGAGTTTTCCCTTTTTTTAAAAAAAAAAGATAACAAAACCTGGACAGGAGTGAAGGGAAATCAAGAAATTATTTTGGTAACTATTTCCATAATGTGCACATAAAGAAATAACAGCACTTCTTTGTAGTCAAATAAGGAGGCAATTATTAATAAAGTTATCTTTATAAAAAATAAATATTTGAATGGAATGACACAGTCTTGAACTTTGGATTAAAAAAGTGAAGTTAGAGCTGAACAGGTATAATGAAAGAATGTTCCAAATACATTTAGTTTCCATTCCAAACCATTCTTTGCTTTATATTCATAATAAATTAAGGTAGTCTTCTTGCGTATGCACAAAAATGCTAATCATTTTCATGTCACAAAAAATCCTAGAAAATACAGGATCTTGATATTTATATATATATATACACACATGTTTTCAAAGGTCGTCGTTGAAAAGCTGCTGAAAAGTTTCAGCTCAAACAAAGGCAGATGGTATTATTCAATTCTCATCATGGAGTAGTCTAACAAATAGGGGACAAAAAGTTAGTGCCCTAAACCATGTGCCTTCTAGTTCCCAATTGATACTCATTTTGATGGTAATGGATCTGTGCCAATTTGCTACAGCTCGAGATCTGAGCCAAGAAACTGATAATATTTCATAAATAATACCCCAATGCAATAAAACTTGTATCTTATTTGTAACTGTCTTGAGACCATCTTTCTTTTCAGAGGCAAAGAATTTGTGTCTAACTGGAGAAAGTATTGAGTTATGGCTTCTGGAGGTAATAGTGCCCAGTCAGTGCATCCACTGAGATTCCCTTTTATCACAGATTGAAGCACACAGAACAGCAGCTAGCAGGATCGTGGCCTAGAAACCCAGTTCAGTTTGCTTTAGAAACAAAGGCAACATCTTCCCTGGTGTTCAACAAGGGGAAAAATCATGACCTATGTGTTCATTGTTCAGTCTTCATTGTAAAGGCAAAGAGTTTTTTAATTTTTAAAAAGAGGTGAAGAACTTTTGCAGAGTGATTTTCTATAAAAGGCTTTCTGTGAAGTGCTTTACAAAAGATGTCCTCTTATTATGGAGGAGAAACTGAGGCATGGCACTCTGATGTATCAAAGTTACCAGCATCATCCCAGGAACAATTCTCCTGGGGATGGGGCCAGAAATAGAAATCAGGTCTTCCACAGTCCTTTCAGTTGTGTGCAGTTGGCTTTCTCATCTAAAATAACATCTATCCTGTTTTCCACTGCAAAAACACATGGCCTATCCATATTGCTGAAATCAGATGGGAAAGCGCCAAGTGAAGGAGCCTTGTGCCCACACAAGCACTTTAAATGCTTTGTGTAGCATTGTACATTAAGCATGAAAATTACTGGGTTTAAAATACTCCAACATTTATTTCAAAATGCAGGCTAAAAGCTTATCTCACCATCAGTCTGAGTCCTCAGAAACCTGAGTCTCAGAGAATTTGATGACTTGATTAAAAAATTTGTAACGACCTTTAAAAGAGACTCCAGCTGTTTACAGAGAAGAGTATTTATAGGGTTTTTTAGTAGTTTGGGATTTTGTGTCTTATTTTTCATTCCTTTTTTTTTTTAATGTGATTTGCAGTGATACCAGGTTATCCTGTTGAGTTTGCAGACCAGTGCAAGGCTCAGTTCCATGACAGTAAAACCTCCACTCTATGTAAATAATTCTTTCCTGTAATTTGGGTTTTTATCAAATGAGAAGAACAAGAGCAGCAATGAGGTAAAGACTGGTAGCTGTTCCTTAAAAACAACAATCGTGTTATAGAAGTTGAAATGTAAGTTTTGGGTCTTAAATATTGTTGAAACTACATGTTTGACCTCAGGTCTTACAAAATTCATGGATATATCCACTTAATATCGTATGGGACCAAGTCAGTATCTTGAAATATTTAGGACTACATGTTAAACTAAAATGTGGGTCATAAATTCCTTGAGACAGATGCAGTGTTTGTTTAGAGTACCAGTACAATGCTCCAGTAACTTGCAAAATAAAGACACTTTTGTTCTATTTCCAAAAGCCTCAGGTTCACTAGCAACAGCACAGAGTGAACCAGTCACTTAAAGTCAAGGAGAATTTTGCTGCTAACTTCTACAGGGATCAGACCTCAAATCTAAGGCACAAATACAAGTCCTTCTATGTAGAAAAATGTGGGGAAAAACCCTGTAAGAGATTTGTGCAGCAACATGCATACAAAATTGAAGCTCTGTCTGTATACTCACTTTCAAGTACCAGGCATTCTAGAATGCAGCTTCAACTTACCTGTTTATCATAGCATAGTTGTGGCTCATTAGCAGTCATGAATTGTTTTATGCAAAACATTGCATTAAGCCCAAGTGAAAATGGGAAAGGGCTGACTGAGAATAAAAGATGCCTAAACCTTTCAGAACACTTGGGAAATGAAATCATTGCTTTGTTCAAAGTGAATGGGATAAGACAAAACATTACAGCTGGTTTTCATTTTGCTATTTGGGAGCATGAGCATGGTTCTTGATAATGCCTGCTGATCTAATTGATATATACCTGCCTACTACTGAGCAGCAGTGCGAGACTGTGGGGAATTATCTGGCACCAGGTGTTTTGAGGGATTTTTTTCTTAAACATCTCAATCAGAAGTTATAGTGGTTTGATGCAGAAATTATTACTGAAGTTCTTTTGTTCATTATGCAAGAGACAATTACAATGATCCCTTCTGCCTTTATGTCCAGTTTTATCATAGTTTTAAAACTAATATATTATATTAGTTTAATATTTTCACAATTGTCATAGTTATAGAAATCCAAGCACCAGGTTCTGGAAAAAAAAGGAAAATAGATGCTGAAGAGTTTTGGTTGTTGACAGTAGTGATTTCCTCCTGGATGCAATCCTGTGCAACCCACTCTATGTCAATCTGTGTGAATGGGTGGGTTAGACTAGATGACCTCCAGAGATGCCTTCCAGCCAGAACCATTCTGGGGTTCCATGTGGCTCTATGGATAAAAGGGAACAGCATCATTCATGCACTCTTATACGCCTACCTGCATGTTAGCAATTTTATTTTTGGCCCCATACTTTCAGTGAGGGACCCTGGAGACTGTTTTCTTTCACAGAAACTGTTAAAGGAGGCAGCATCTTTGGTTGGTGCTTTGTTAGTAAGTCTTGGTGAAAAAATGAGAAAAGAAAGATTCAAGCTATAATAAAGGGCAAAATGGATAATATTGTGCACCTAAACACAAGAAAGAAACTGGGAGGCAAAAAATGAGCTGCCTGCCATGTCACCCTTTATATTTCATATAAGATATATGCCATAAACATATTTCCTGGCCTTTAATGATGGTAGAAATTTATCAACACTCATTGCTCTTCTGGCCATTCCCCGAATAAGGTTTAAAGCAGCAGATAAACTGTTAGATAGACATTTCATCTATACCACAGGTCTCTCTTCATGCTATTTAATTCTGTAGAACAGACAGGAGCACAAACCTTCAAGCCAAAGGAGACTGTTATGATGTTCTAGTTTTGCACAGAATGGGCAAGAATGGTTTGCTCTCTTCAGGACATGAGCACAGATTTCGGTTTAGTAACCTTCTGGTGTGTGGCACTGGTGGAGTGGTTCAATTGTGAGTGCCAGACTCTTTAGTATATGTAAGGGAGACAGTTCACATTTCTTTTTCGTGCAACATGTAGCGCTTTAAGTTCTTGGTGTTAATCAGGGGCAGAAACAGGCCCATGCTATCTAACAGCTGTTCCCTGTCTCTTCAGGGAAATGGCTAGGAGATTTGAGCTGTGGAATGCCAACTGGACCACCCTGAATTGAGCATCCCCAAATAAACACTTACGTCAACCCTATTTCATGGAGGAAGTTGTCTCAGCATCTGGACTGGTGTTTAGCTCAGAAGTCACTATAAAGTCTTAAAAATTGGCAGTGGTAGAAAATCCATCTCATCCTATAGTATGCTGTTGTAGATATAAATTATCCTCAATCATGAGGATGGGAGTTGGCTGCTAGGAGATGGTGCCCAGTGGGCCAAGCATGGCCCCAAGGAAGCTTCTTCTATGACTGTGTCAAGTGGTTTGCAAGAATCACAAGTGCTTTTGACCAGCTTTTAAACAGCCAGACAGCTAGCAGCTGGAAAACATTGTTAGCAGCTGCAGAACTGCAACAGCCTATGATATTAGCTGCCAAATCCTTTCTGAGTGTTGCCTAATCAGCTAGCTGAGGCTGTTCATGAGCAGAATTGGAGACTAAAGTAGATAAGTCTGAACACAAAAGCTGTTTGAATAGAAGATATGTGCTGATTTGTTGGACCGTGAAAACAATTTTAGGGATATTCAGAGTTCCTAGTTGTTGTTCATTAATTAAGGAATTTTGTGCATTACAGATTTGTCAGAAAATTACCAGTCTAAGCATCTGCACCTAAAGTGAGGCATCATATGTTTTGAGTGAGGTGATTATTAATGGGTTTCTTTGGTATCCTGAATGCGGTGAACATTTTTCTTTCCCCTAAGGCAGTGAGAGAAGATGCCTTATAGGCACTGACCAGAAAAGAAAAGATACAAAAATCATTTGCTTAAGAACCTAGTATCTTTCATGTAACACTTGTTTTATGACTTAATTATCCATTGCTGTCAAGGTATCTTTATAATACAAGGTGTAAATTAAATTAATGTCATTTAGCCATTTAGAATCAAACTCTTATTTGAAACCAAACATTTAAAATGTCCGTATTCCTTTAGGAGCTTGTATAACACAAAATTGCTGCATACTCTAAAAACACTTTATGACTTAATTATCCATTGCTGTCAAGGTATCTTTATAATACAAGGTGTAAATTAAATTAATGTCATTTAGCCATTTAGAATCAAACTCTTATTTGAAACCAAACATTTAAAACGTCCTTATTCCTTTAGGAGCTTGTGTAACGCAAAATTGCTGCATACTCTAAAAACACACATAGATGAAGGGTCAGTACTCCTACTCCAGATCCTCTTGACCTATATGGAAATGATAACCTATTCTACAACCTGTACAGTTGTCAGTGCAAGTGTTGTGTATCTTCTCTAGTTTCAAAAAGTACACAGAAGTGTCTGACAAAAGCCAAATGCCTGAGAGCTTCCAAGGACTACAGTCTTGTTTCTTTCTTCATGGTGCATCATGATGTTACCTAAGGATATTATAGCTTCGTATTTCCCTTCATTGCATGCTATGTCTTTAAGATTAAAATGGGGTTTTCAGGTACATTGCTGTTGGTGATTTCTAAATTCTTAAGGTTTAATTACTTCATCTTTTACATAAATCACCATAACAAATTGAATATCTTCATTATATTGAACTAATTCTGAAGATCTTAGAATAAATTGTTCTTTTTCGCATGGATAGCTGAAGTTGCCTAAACAATATTTGAAATGCAGGCATTTATTTCCAGTGTTTTCTCCAGTATAAAGGTATTTGCATCCCTCTCCAAAAGACTTTGAAAGCTATTTGTAGTTTATTTTTATGCCATATTTCTTATGTTGTTAGGGGAAATATAGCAGTGGAAGTGGTTGTTGACAATTTCTCCATCACATGGTACTATTTTACCAGAGCAAGGCCAAAGAAATGGTGGCAGAACTGGCTCATATTTTTTCTTGTGCTTCAACTTGAATAAGGCAAATCATGTAGATTTAATGTTGTCTTGTGAAGGGGTCATAAACCTGGTGTTCTGGCCATTTGGGCACCATGAACATGAAACTGGGATCTTATTAATGCACCAAGAGTGTATTAAGCTGCCACTGCAGCTTTCAAGGAAAGCACCCCTAGGATTTCAGCTCATCACTCTGTCGATAAGCATTTGAAGTGCATTGAAGAGATCCCACTCACCTTGCTCAAATCTAAGAAACTGGCACTTTATTCAAGGTGGTATAAGGTAAAATCTGGAGTTGTGAACCAAACTCAGGCTTTCCAGAAGTTTTAGTAAAAGTTGCAAGAAGGACTAGAAAGTACCAAAATCCATTTATTAGGATGACTTTCTGTGAAGAACAGTTGTTACATGCCAACCTCTCTGTCAGCCCTGTTTTGTTTCAAGGAGATGGCATAAAATTTTGCTCCAACTCACATTTGTCAAACTTGCTGTTGAACTGAAGTGAAAAAGAAAAAACTCTTAAGAGAAGTTTGTTTTCTGAATGGCTTGGAAGGGAGCACTGGTGCCGAATATTGTGTGGTCTGAGCTGGGGGAGGAAGGGAAGAAGGAGAGAAGGAAGGAAGAAAAGGTAGATGGGACTCTGTTTTGTGCACAGTCCACACATTACACGGAGAAAGATCCCTTAATTCAAAAGAATAGGTTTACCTTATGGAATTGGCGAAACAAGATCTAATGACCTTATTCAGCAGCATAGGGCTCTGGCTGTAATGAGAGCCTCTGGGCACAGCTCCTCTGTGACAGGCAAGCAATATAGGGATTGATGGACAACCTAGGACTCCTCTGTCTTAACGTTGGGAAGGAGGATTGAAGGAATGTCTTGTTAATTTATTTGCGAACTGCTGCGCCCCCAGGAGAAAACAGGCTGAGTTCCTTGTCTCCAAGTCTTCTTTCACCTGTGGCTCCGGTAGCACTTGAGCATCTAATTCCAATCTCTAAGTGCCGCAGAAGGGCTGTTCCAGGCCCTGCTTCCCTCTTTTCAGAGTCTGCACAAGCCGAGATGGGTAACTTTCTAGCTTTCACTCCTCCATCTGTAGCAGTGCTTTGTTAGCTGAATGTATTTTTGGGTGTGTATCTGTAAATATTTTGCCTTCATGTTGTTAGATGGCAGTAACTGGCTGGGTAGTAGCTGATGGCTGATTTTCATTTTTCTTCATGCATATTTGCACTGCAATTAAGGAATCCACTTCTAAGGTATCAGTGCAAACAGTGGTTATTGAAATTTTATCTGTCTCAAGTCATTTGATGGTGAAATAGAGCAGGTTGGCTGCAAGCAGCCCTGAAGGACATCACTAGAGCTTAAGAAACAAATTTATGTCTCCATTGGCTATGGCAGCTGTTTGTGGTTAGATGCACCCCCCTCAATGAATTAACTTTGTTGTTAGTTATTAGGCCCTGCACTTGGATTCTGGCACCAGTGAATAGCATCTGCACCATGTATAATTGTTTTGGCAATTAAGAGGCAGTATAATTTGGCTCATTCTCTTGTTCTGTCCTTCTTATGATGTCCAAGGAGAAGACTCATGACTGAAATATTTAGCATCTATACAAAAAAAAAAGTGTTTTGATTTTGCTGAGTCTGCGGTCTGTTTATCTCTGTACTGAAGGTCCCTTGGAGGATGAAAGTTCAGGGGACATTGTACCATAAAATTTCTTCACAGGAAAAAATATATCAAAAGTACTTCTAAATCATGTATGGTTTTATTATCATCAGGTCACTGGTGTAAAAAATATCCCTGTGCACTCAAGTATTTGGACACTGTCATCTAAGGTTAACCAAACTGATGAAACAGAATTAGCAAGGAAATAACAAGGATGGTGGCTTTATCCACTGTCATCTTTACCCTTTCTTTGTTTGTCTTGGCAAGGCTTCTCCAATGAGATATGAAGCTATTGCTTACCCTTTTGAAAAAATGTTTATCAGTCAGGTCTGCAGATAAAAGCCATCAGCTGGACAGATGGAAACTGTAAAACAGTGAATTTCTAGAAACACTTCTTTGTGTAATGTTGTCCTCCCTTCCTTTTACTCGCTCATTAAGGATTGTGATCCATATATCGATGGGGTTTATGACCACCATTGTAGGGGTATTTATGGGCCTCACAAACATTTAGTGAAGTCATTGTTGCAATGTTTTTTGTTTGAGAAATGCAACTGTTTCTGTCTAACAGGTAGATACTGTCACACAAAGTCAAATTGACTTGCCCAAGTTCTCCTAAGAAAGGTATGGCAAAGAACAGGTCAGATCCCAGCACAGCACCCAAGCTGCTTCATTCCTCCTTTGTGTTCTTTGTAAGAAAATTCCTACCCCAAGGAAAAAAGTACCTTTTGATTAGGGATCTTTGGGCACTTTCAGACTCAATGTAGCAGTAGTAACATTAGAAACATTTGCTGGTGGTTTAGCAAATGGTTGATGAATGCAACCATTAGGAAAAACATTAATCCAGTTTTCAAAATCTCAGAAAGGAACAACCAGAAAATATTCACCTGTCTGTCCAGTTTTTACTTTACAGTTTGTTTAAATTGCAGCTGTTAAGGGAACCCTTAAACAGAAGAAAAGTAAGTGATATGTGGAACACCTAAATCAGTGATCACAGCTGATGGATCAAGAGTGAGGTCCTCAAAATATGAGGTTTAGTAGATGCACAGAACCTCGAGCACTGGGATTTCATCCATTGTGTACTGCCCCTGTCCTGGTGTATTTACTTGCAAATATAGGTACCAAAGCAGGATAAATAGTAAAAAGTAGATTCAGTGTATTTATCCACTTGTGTAGTAGATAGCTGCTTGACAATACACCTTTTAGTCCTGCAGAACTAAATCCTGATGTCATGCAACAGAGTAGTATTTTTGCCATTTATTTTGTTCTGGAATCAGACTTTTTTTAATAGAGAATTTAGAAAATTATTGTCTAAATAAGAATACAGCATAGTGTATTAAAAGGGAAAAAAAGAAAAAATGCTGACAGGTAGGAAGCAGCAAATATTTCTTAAGCAGAGATTTTTTAAAGGAATGAGGAATCAAGTATGCAGCAATTCATCTTGGGAGGTGTTCTTTCAGTATATCAAGTAATGAATGATAAGGAGGGAAATGTAAACACCAAGTTAATTAAATTTTTTTGATGATATTGGACCAGGGAGGATAGTATATTTCAGAGCAGATGGAATGATCTGTCAAATTTTAGGAGTTGGATGGAAGAAAAGGAAGATGGGCTGGATTAGGCAGAAAGGCCAGTTCACCAAAAGACAAATGATCACCTTCAAAGAAGAAACAGTGACATGAGATGACAGAATTGTTAGGATCATACTTTGTAACAGTCTGTGTTTATCAGAGTATGAAACCTATCAGGGTCATAAATTCATTCAGGTTAGAAAAGGCCTCCAAGATCATTGAGTCCAGCCTTTGAACACCAATACGTCCACTAAACCATAGCACTAAGTGCTGGGCGCAGTCATTCTTTGAACACTTCCAGGGATGGTGACTCCGCCACCTCCCTGGGCAGTCCATTCCAATGCTTAACCACCCTTTCAGTGAGAAAAATTCTTCCTGATATACAACCTGAACCTCCCCTGATGCAGCTTGAGGCTATGTCCTCTCATCCTGTTGCTAGTTGACTGGGAGAAGTTACCTTGCTGCAACCTCCTTTCAGGTAGTCCCAGAGAACGATGAGGTCGTCCTTGAGCCTTCTTTCTCCAAACAACCCCAGCTCCCTCAGCTGCTCCTCATATGACTGAGTCTCTAGTCCCTTTGCCAGTTTCATTGTCCTTCTCTGGACTTACTCCAGCACCTCAATATCTTTCTTGAAGTGAAGGGCCCAGAACTGTACACAGTACTCAAGGTGTGGCCTCAAGTGAATTTAATATTAAACTAAGCATTCCTGATCTTGTGGACGGGAGGTCTGAGCATGTGTTGTTACTGGGTTTCACCAAAATGAAGAGCATAGCTGAGGATGTGAATGACATTCTGGAAATGACCATGGATCAGCATGAGAGTGATAGGATTGAAATTCTGGACATCTCCTCTCTGACTGATCAAAACTGGCATTTTAAGTTAAACCTGAGGGATGGTGATGTGATCTGCATTTCACAATGATAACGAACATGATGGGGATCAGCTTTACTGATGTGGAGCTGCAGGACACTGATTTTGTGCAAGAAGTCTCTTCTATCATGATTTATTGTGGCTTCATAGAATGACAAGACCAGTCACACACTGTGGGATTTCTCTGTATATATGCAGAGTGACTTCAGGAGTCCTGGTCAGTAGGAACTGATGTTGACCTACAGGATAAGCTGCTGTGACTTAGACCCTGGCTGTGCCAGATATATTCTGCTGTGATGCCCAGCATCTTCTGTGATGCCTTGTTCTCTTCAGTGCCTTATAGTCACCTTGCCCTGCAGCAGTGTTTCTGTGGGTTGTAGCCCTCGTGATATTTATGAGAAGTGACCCTCGCTTTTCATAAAAAGGAAAAGGGGAAAAGAAAGGTGGGGAGGGTGAGGAGAAGAATTATGTATTTGAAGTGCTTAAACACTAGTCCCCTCTCCGTATCTCACCAAGTCACTTGCTCATCTCTTTTGTTTAGGGTCACCTGTCCTCTCTAAGCTTCTTACATACGACTCATAGAATTGCTGGAAAGTAAGACTCTTTCAGTTAACATGACTACTCTTATAGCACATAGAAAGGTAAGAACTTGAAGGAGTTTAAAAATTCAAGGGATTAAAGTGTCTTTATTTTGAGTAACCTGAGGCTGACTCATCTTTAGGCTCCTGTTGACTTCTTCTTGCTTCTCCAAGTTGGGTGACCTCAATCTGCCATTTTCCTGCAACTGCATATGGTTTGCTCTGCTGTCCAACAGGAGTTCTTTCTTTCTGTTTTGGCCTTGACAATTTTCTGTATCTCATTCTTAATCTGCCATTTTCCTGCAACTGCATATGGTTTGCTCTGCTGTCCAACAGGAGTTCTTTCTTTCTGTTTTGGCCTTGACAATTTTCTGTATCCATTTCCAGATAAGAGACTGTCTGCCTAAGGAAATGAGCTTGTCTGACCATCACTGAACATCTGGAAGCCATCTGAGGTTGCATTATCACTCTCTTGCAGACCTCTCTCTTCAGCTGTCAGAGGAATATTTAGAGAATTTCTTTCTAGGCTTTCTGGCAGCTAAGTTCAAGCAAAGATACTTTACAGACCCCAGAACAGTAATTACTTGCTGCATGAAGCTGCCGTGAGGGAAACCTAGTCCTATAGGCTCATTCACTGGCCTGTATATGATGTGAGGTTCGTTGACAACATCATTCCTTAAAGGAAGTGTAGCTGTGAGAGACATTCCTTAAAAAGAGAGTTTTTCAGAGAAAAGATGGGCTTGTGTCTGGACAAAGTCACTTTGCTTACCCAATGTACACCCTAAGGCAGAACAGAGTCTGCAGTGAGATGTGGCAAATTTTTGTTGAGGGTATATTTTGGTTTAGGTAGCATATTTGTGCTTAGGTTTACTGTATATTGAGGATCCCGTTTTATTGCAGGACTAACTACTTCATTCCAACTGCAGAATTCTTTTTGTGAGATTTGTCCTTCTTTGTTTTTTTCTTCGTATTCTTTTAATTTTTAGTTCTTTATCTTTACTTAATCTAGTCCAAAGAGCCCAAGAAGGCTGACTTTGGAAGGAACCGTAATATGTCTGACCTTGATTTCAGGCTGATCTGCTGCCAGCGGTATCTTCCAGCACTCCAGCCAGCTGCTTCTCTCCTCCCCTTTTGTTTCTGCAGATACCTAGCTAGGATTTTAAATCCTGCACTTGTCATCCTTGGGATTTGTCAACAGAAGCCAACTTTTCTTTCCGCAGCCCTAAGTTGAATTGGAGCCTACTGGCAGTGTGGATGTTTAGCTAGAGCAGTCTTCTTTTTCCCCCAGCCTACTCTGTCAAAAGAACTACTTTTATCTTTGGTATCATATGCCTTCTGATTAAATTTGTAAGTGCAGAGGAGCTGCCAGGGGTGGGGAACTCATGTATGTACTGTCAGGCTTTCCCGAGTCCTAAATTCCCATGTAGTTGTCGCATTCTTACTTAAATTCCAGTCACCCAAACCCTGATTATGGGAACTACATTAGGCTTCCAGTGCTGGTTAATATGTAATAATTAGAGATGTGAAAAACTTGAAATCTGGAATCTGCAGTGTGGTTGCATCAGTATGCTTCAATATGCTGCAGTTACTTCAGGTATCCTGTAGTATCCTGAGGTACTGCAATGTCTCACCTTTAAGAGGAAGGGGGCACCCAAGGTTTGTAGATGCTTGTACTTAAAAGGAATGGCAAAAGTCAGAGGGTCCACAAAAGCTTAAATTTTTTTATGAGTAAATTTCACACTCGGCATGGAAATCAGTGTGTTGGTTCCTGACCTTCTAGTGTAAGTACATGGCAGTGGGTTTTGTATAAAGGGGTAGGGTGAAAGGGAAGAGAGAAAGAAAGAAATTAATTAAAGAGGGGGAGATAGAAAGAAGAGGGAAAAAGAGATCATCAGTCCTGGATCCAGCATCAGTCCAGCTGGTCCAAGGTCCTGGGGGCACCTGCATGTCTGGGCTTCATGGGGGTAGCTTTTGATAGATAAGTTTTCCCTGCCCTGGAGATAGTTTTTTTGTTTTCTATGCAAATTAGCTACTGTGTGCAGTCTGTTCTTCCAGACCTTTCTGAAAATGGGTTGGAGGTCTTTGGTGGTCTTGATCCTCCCCTCTGCAGTCCATGCCTGCTTCTCAATGCCATTCCTGCACTTGTGCTGTACTGTGTTGTGCTTACCTCCAGGAGCCAGAACAAGGAAGTTTGCCTCAGAAGACTGCTACCTTAACTCTGTATGGCCCCTTCTCCAGCCACAGTCTGTTCTTACAGTATGTTACTACCAACAATCTTTGGCTGTATGACTATACATCCCGCTAGCGGTGTTTGAGACATACACATTAACTCTCTAATCTTCTAGACTTCTACAGATACTGATGCTGTGGGTATTTCCACTGATGTGGTGACATGAGATATCCTGTCTCACTGATTACCAATTTACCAAGCGTGGAAGAGGGCTAATATTGTCACTCCTTCCATGCCATGTAGGACACAAGTTTGCAGAGAGGAAGGGCCCTTCACAAAACATAAACTGTGATTGCTGAGGAAAAAAGTGAAAAATTTGATTTCTTGTTAAAATAAAAATTAAATTGTGTGATCTTTAATCAAAAGAATACATTTTGGAAACATTTTATAGAAATGACAGTAAAAGGCTGCCATGGAGAAGAATTAGTACGACATTAATTAAGAATATTGACCCAAGAATTCGGTACAGAAAGTGCATGTACTTTCAGAGAACAAAGTTGCCTGAATGCGTAATTATACTTGATCTTAGTTCTCATAGGGGTTTTACAGACCTTTTTAATGGAGTAAGTGAATGGTCTAAACTGTTGCTTCTCTCCTGTGATAGGCAACAGTGACTAATCAGAAATATGTGTTCTCTACAAATACTTCAGGCAATATTTAGATAATTTTATTCAATTCTGAGGAAAATTAACTTGGTCTGAGAGGTTGCATGCAGATTGTTCTAGGAGTCAATGGACAATGAAGAGCATTGTTTACAAGGGTGTCCATCAGTTGTGCAAGTCTGTTTTCTGTTGCCATCAGTGCTAGTTCAATCTCCATGCTATTACGAACTTCACATTCACAGTTAGGAGGTTCTTTTCTCCTTCTGTACCATCCTCCTGACTTATCTGTTACAATAGGTAGTTGTACAACCTTTGCTGCTGTAGTGTTCCAGATTACAGCAGTGGAATCTTTTTCTTGAACCTGTACTATGTGTTGTAGAAAACCATGTATCTCAGTTTGGAGATTAAAGGAGGAGCCTTATTCATGAAAATAAAAGTGCCTGCACTGCTCTGCCACTTTCTTGCCCTTGTCATCATGCCTTCAACATATTTCCTCGTGCTAAGGATGTTGTAGAACTCTTCAGTCATCTCTGGGCCCTTGAGATTATAATAAGCTGAAGAACAGATGATTTCGTTTTGTTTTGCCCAGTCTGGGAGAAACTGAGATGTGCTAAAACCAATGGCACTTACAGGGTTTAAAAAATAATCATAGTTTGCCATGTTTCTATGAGAAGAAAATCTGATGCTAATTGATTCTATAGGGTTTTGAGCCATCTACATTGCTATAATTGAATGTTTCACTAACTCATCAAGTAATCAACTTCTGTAGAAGAAAGAAGGAAACTTTTACAAGTTCTAGTACATATTGTAAGAAAATGTTTAAAGTTGAAAGGAAAAAATGTGAATAATCAGAAACTAAAGCAGTTAAAAAAAAACAAGACAGGAAAGGATGCCTGATGAAACCTGAATTAGAATCACAGCCCTTTGCAGTCTTGCACAAAGTAGCGTATAAAATTAGTTGGACCCACTGGGTTTTGCAAGATTACTTATCTAAGGGGCTGCTGATTTCTTTAATGGAAACATCATCCTCCACAATGTCAGGAGAACACATGGGAATCTCTGATCTCACATGTCAGATGTCACATTTTGTGACACTTCTAAACCTTGAAACCATTGTAGTTTTGGAAATCCGTATGAACCAAGGATAGTGTGCTTTGTTCAGTAGAGGAGTCTTAGGAAGGAATTTGCAGGGAGATAATGAAATGGCTCTGCAGATGTTTACACATATTCCCTCCCAGGCATGAAGGGAAATGTGGGAGGAACATGGAGGCACTTGTTTGAATATTTATCATGTGGGGGTGGAGGCTGGTATTGTGGGTTATCAGAGAGGGGTAATTACATCTCTCTGGTGCATCAGAGTTGCAGCAGTAGAAGAATACAAGGAAATTGCTTTAGCCATCAGGCAGTCAGTTCCTTGGGCTTCTCATGCTATATCCATCAGTATTGAGTTGTGGTTTTGGTAGGACAATTATAACAGAAGAACAAGCACGGGAAGAGGGTTGTTGAGTTGATTTTATTGTGATTTTGGATAACTTTATCTAAAACCTATTAAGTCAGTGCTGTGACTTTTTCAAAATGAATCAGGGGAGGGGTTCAGCTCCAGCTGAAGACAACTAAATGTAGGCATCCGTGTGTAAGCTAGGTAGCAAAGCTGCAAGTGATCTCAGTGGATATCTAAATCTGGATTCATGTGCCTCAGGCTAGTTGTTTGGTGCCTCTTCAGTTCTGGGTGACCTTCAGCTGCCATTCCAGAGGGACAGGGATCTCTAAGGTCCTGTTGAATTGAGTCAGTACAGTCAGTAGACACAGAGAGCAGTTTATCACATTCTGAATCTCTCTCTAGGCTCCATTAACTGTATTTACTGTGTCTCATATGAATGTATCAGGAACTTAATATTCTCACACAAACATAACTACACATGGATCCTAGCAAGAACTGAATACCAAGGATATAAAATCTCATGCTACTGGGTGAAATCCTTCCTCTGTTGACATTGGTAAGAGCTTTTCTGCAAACTTCAGTGAGACTAGGACTTGACTTTTTGTGCTCTATGCAGTACTTTGTATCCAAGCATTTTGTTCAGCTTGCAAATTATGATACATCTTTAATTAGCATTTCCTGCAAGCTCTTGAATTAATTCCCCTATCCATCTGTTATTCCACTAATATCCCAGATAATTTCTTACAGTATCTCCCAGAGAGCCTGTTAAAAAAAAAGTGATATCATCTTTTACTGTTGGGTAGTGAATTGCAATGTAAGCATTAAACTTTTCTAAGGGTACCTATGCCCTGAAGTAAAGCATGGCACTGAGGTCCAAGTTCAAGAGACGTGAGCAGGTCATCACACATCAGTATGCAATTCCTGATAGAAGATAATAATTTGGGTCTGAAAAGCAGTACAGCTGCCTGTGTCCCTGAGACAGTGTCCCTTGGTTTAGGGACAGCACCATGTTTAGTGCAGTTGCATTGCCCCCAGCACTGGAACAAGCTGTTTTAGTGCTTGCTGGTCTATTTTGGTACCACAGTACCGTAGAGTGGAAGTGTGCTTTAAATAGAAAATATGTTGACCATCTATCTGTAAGATGCTTTTTAATAATGTGCTCTGCTATCTTTTGTGATGTATTCTGTTTTTAAGAGGGTTTTTTTTCTGTTTCTGAGCTAAGAAATTGTGCCAGAATAAGTGAGAGCACTCCTAAGACTGGGAATGAATACATGGGATAAGAACAACTTGTTATTTGAGTAAGTTTGCCTGAAGGGGTAATTTCTACACTCTTAGTAAAATTCCATTGCCTTTCTTCATATTAATTAAATTAAAGCTGGGGGGATAGACAATCATAGCATGGTAGTGTGATATATCTGGGGCACAACTCAAGAAACTAAAAGTCATCTTACCCCCCCTTTGGCTTGTCTGTCTTTTTATTGAGTGCTGTGAGATTTCATTTGCAATAATGAACTGCTTTTATGCAAAAACTTTTCAGTCCTACCAAATGAAAGGAGGAACATGTTGACAGGAAACAAAAATTGCATAATCTCTGCAGAAGTCCATGACTGAATCGCTGCTCTGTTCCACCCTGTACTGTTTGGTATGGCATCAGGGGCCTTCTTCCTTCCACTGACTTGAATGAGAGAAGGATTAGTTCCTAAATGATCACTTCCATTAAGGCATCAAGGCCACATTTATCTTAGTTTTAAATTAGCCCCATAGTAAAATGGGATTAAATAGTGCATGTTTATGACATCCAACAAAATCTTCCAGGGAGATCATGTTATCCTTGGAATCAGTCGTTTCAGGCAGTCTTGTGGAGTGGGCTAACGCAGTGGCAATATTTCTCCAGCTTTTTCCCCATTCCTCTTTCTCACACTTGGAAGCAGTGACTTGTGGCTGTTCCGTGCTGGACCACATGCAGAGACAGCAGGAGGCTCTTGGCTTTTCTGACTGCATTTGCTGTCCAAGCAACTGCTCCTGACTCCCTCGGAGGAAGACACAGTGGGCAAATAGCAATATTTTGCAGGCCAGATGGGTCTAATGGACCACAAACTGGAGCAAGTGACCAAAATACATAGTTAATTGCAGGTTGTTTCTCGAATATCTGGCATGCACTGTGCTTGACTGTTTTCTGGTGACCAGATCTAGTTTTGCATGTTTCAGCTGCTGATCATGTCGGTGGTATTCAGTGATGCTCAGACTTTCCAAGAATTGCTTAATTCCTCCTTCAGGGAGTCCTCAAGTAGCATAGTTATGCTAAGTGGCACCCCTACAGTATACATGCCTATGATCCCATCCACTGTGGTAATTTCTAGAAAAGTGTGCTTTGCTAGTTCGTTTTTGTTTTGTTTGCTTGTGTTTTTTCCTCAAAATGTTGGATTTAAATTTGTTTGTCTAAATGAAAGTTAGTGCTACTTGTCCAAAATGCAAAGAATTTCCCTCAGGCCTGTGCTAGCCCTTCATACCTTTAGGTATCTCTAGATTGCACCAGCTAGGCAGGATCTGATTAGGGTAACATGTATAAGAGGTATGCTAGGAATGACAGTGTGCTTGGTCCTTGTTTTCCAGTTGGTTTGTGTTTTTATCTTATTGACATGCTCTGATATCGGAAAAGTAGATCTCTGTTACATCTGTTACATATACATCTGAGACCTATAACATTTGTGGTCTCCTTTCAGAATGTCTCTTGAACCAGATTTATTTCAGTGTAATGACCTACTTCTCAACATTTCCCCTGTTGCTTATTTAAATGCTCCTTTACCTCCTCAGTCAAATGACAGTGCAGTGTCTCTCTTAAAGCAGCTGCTGCACTCTGCACCAGCAGTAGTATAATTTCATTAGTGGAAAGTAAACCCTTTCTAAGCAAATGTGGTATAAAGTGTTACGTAACAGGAAACATTTAACAAGTGGATACTTAAAATTCTGTTTATATTGTATGCACATGGCCATTTAAGTTTTTCTTGGCCCCATTGTGCAAAAGAATTTATCTGTCCTAAGTAAGGAGTGAATTTGTTTTTCTTATATTCTCATCATGCTGGAACTAACATATCTGACATTGAAAAGCTTTGAAATTTTCCAAGTGAACATTGTAGAATACTGTAGAAACTTCAGAATATAAAGACAGAAATAAAAATAAGAATGTTTAGGTTGCAGATTGCTTAGTTATAAAATTTGTTTACTTAAAAACATTTACTGCCAAAATTTCTAATGCTTTGTGATAATGGCTGTGGCTGGTCCAGTGTCTTCACCCTTTCTCTCCACATAGAACACAAAGAAAGGAGTTTGTAAGACTGACAATGCATAGTTAAGTATTGGCCTGTTTGTCTCCAGATCCATCAGAAAGTAGGAACTTATCTGTCTCAGATAAGACACTCCAGAAGAAGGCGGCTAACATATGAGACATCAAGATATCAGCAGTAGCAGAGGTCTAGAAAAAAAATCCTAAAAGGGATCATATTGGCCAAAGACACCAGGACAAGTTGTTGTCTTGATGGGTAAGATGATGCCAAGGGTCAGACCGCAAAGCTAAAAGAAATTAGATCAGACTGAGGACTTAAGTTATGGCTAAAATCCAGCCCTCAAAAGAAAATAATCAAATGAGATTTGGAAGACTTTGTCTTGGAAAAGATGTCTCTTCTACCTTTAATTCTCTGTCTGATATTATAAAGGAGAAGCTTATGCCCTTCTATTAGATGTAGAATATGCACAGATTAGTTGTGCAATAGTATCAGTACATGAGCGTATGAAACTAGTATATGCTGGAGCTTTTGTGTAGACTCAGACCAAAGTGTGACCTCAGTCAGTTTAGCTGTGGGCAAATACTGGTCTTGGAGCTGGTGAATGTAGTACTCGTCCCACTACACTTCACTCTATTCACCAGTTGCCTAAAACATGGTGATCCAATGAGTCATTTTTACACAGAATGGGCCTCGAGTAAATGTCCTCTTCAAGTTCTCTTTAGTTTTTACACAGAATGGGCCTCTTCAAGTAAATGTCCTCTTCAAGTTCTCTTTATAGAAGTTTCTAAAGGTTAATCTATTACTCAAGTAAGATATGCAGCTTGTGTTCCATAGGTAGAGCAGGGAGCATGTGAATCTTATAAGAAATCTTACAGCCCATAAATTTCAAGCTGTCTGTGGATGACTTTGCTCAGATTTTCAGCGTTGTAGGAAAGATTTGGAGGTCAAACTTCAGAAAATACCCAAAGCCCATTTTAAAATTATAGTCAACAGACTTTCCAGCAGTATCTAAAGTATTAAAAATGGATTGGAAATGAGACACAGTCTCCTAAGCAGCCTTTAGAAACAAGTGGACAAAATGGTTATAATAATGAGAGGCATGAGTCAAAGGGGAACAGCTCTATGATTTTTCTCCCTCTTCAGAAAACCTGTAGAAGATGAACTTCCTAGGAAGGCCTAGCCAAATTCTTTTCCTTCCTGAGTATGATTCACCAAGTTGTTATTGTTTCTAGTGCAGCACTTTCTTTGCCCTCTAATACCAGACACAAAGGACAGCTATAATTTAGTCACCTCCACTTGTTTGAAAAACAGCTTGTCTAATCATGGAACATGCCAAAAGATTTTATATAATATTTTTTCATACCACCTGCACATTCATTTCTGTCCACATACAGCTTTCCAGGAAAAAGATTTTCACATTGAGCATCCCAAGACTAATAAAAATTTGAAACAAATTCATTGTAGGGTTTTAACTCCAGCTTGTTTTGCTTTTCCTCTCTCTGATTTTGGCAGCTTTCTCTAAAAGTGTTGTTTCTGCTCTTTCTGCAGACTGTATGTGGATGGACCTTTTGGAAGTCCCTTTGAGGAATCCCTGAACTATGAGGTCAGCCTCTGCGTGGCTGGAGGTATTGGAGTTACACCATTTGCATCCATACTCAACACACTGCTGTAAGTGAGCTTAATCCTTTTAAAGCCAATTTCCCCCCAATTTACAGTAGTAATGTGTGTCAGAAGTACTTTGAGAGTCTTAAAAACTTTTGTTGACATAAACAAATGATTCCTTGAAGAGCTGTAGGGAACTGGGGTGTCCTTGAAGGACATAAATCCTCTCATATGGATGTGTAACCCAAAGAGTTATGGCAGAGCTGTGCCAGTAATGCCCCTGGACTGGGACAGTGCCACTAGCCTTTATATCCTGCCACTGCCCTAGCCTGTGATTAATGTAGTCACAGCCCTTCATCTAGACCTGTTTCCCTAGTCCCAGCTTAGATGAGGCTGTGGGATGTTTTTGAGAGTCAGGCAGCTGTGACAGTCTTTCTGCTGGAAACGCAGGGCCTCCTCTCCTGGTTTGACTTCTGTAAATGTGTAAGCTTAAGGTTTTAAAAGAAAGATCAACCTGAAATCTGATAACTTTCAGATGTTTAACTCCATTTGAAAAGTTTAAATTTTAGGTATGCCTTTTTCTTTTTTTTTTCTTCTTGTTTCTCTTTCTCCTTTTAAAATTTTATTTTAATTTAAAGCTTTTGACATTCTATGGAGCTCAAACCTTTTATATCTTGTTTTTCTCTCGCATTTGCAACATGGTTCCCACCAAATCTTATGCTGTGTAAAATAGGCATGTTTTTATGATTGCTATTGATTTTATTTTTTTGGCTAGAGTATTAGCTAAGAGCTCCAGTCACAGGTTAAGCACCCCAGTTTCATAGGTGCAGTATAAACAGCCAACCAAAGCAGCAAACCTTCCCTGAGGTGCTGAGAAGCTAACTGGCTTTGGGAGAGTTTTACAATGCACAACTAAAGCATTTGTTCCAAGATGGACATGCCAATGGCCAGCTTTAACTCCAAAGTGAAGTTGAAGGCTGGAATTTAGATGCTGTGCACGTTCTTCTGTCCTTAATCTGCGCTGGACCTGACAGTGCTGAGTGCTACTGAAAGTCATTAGCCTCACCTGTCTCGTAGTGCTGCAGCCCTCAAAGACCATCTTGGGCTCCCTCATTTTCTTTTCTCAGAGTGTATGGATCATCCTCTCAAAAGCAGGGTACAGTTCTGCTGAAAGCGTGGGGCTCAGGTGGATAAAATAACTCTTTTCCTTGTGATGGATTATCCTTTACAGTGTTTAGCAAAAATGTCACAGATCACAATGATGGGCCAACAGCAGGTTATGAGATGTTTGCCTCTGCCAGTGTATTATCAGCGGCTATAGGAACTTGCACAGACATTGCCAGAGAATGGTAGTGTCCAAAGGCTTTTGCAATGTCCATTTGCCTACATAGAGCCATAAATTGGCTTCCAAGCAGCCAGTCCCATAACCTGCCTTTGTAGCCACTCTTCCCCTTGTGCACCAGACAATATACAGCGGAATCATTCTGGAAAAATGTCTTAGTCTTAGTCTGCTTCCCTCCTTAGTATTTAAACATCAACAAGACACTGTTTTAGTTGATGATTTGCCTGTGTCTTTACCCTGGCTTGAAAGCAGGAATTGGCAAGTATGCCCATGCAAACTGCCTTACAATGCCAGCACTGCAGAGCAGCGAGGCCAGTCCTGTTGTGTCAAGGACATGCAGGTCTTGGGGAGATCAGAAGCCTGTGATGTAGTCTTTTGTTTCCTGCTCCATTGTGTTCCTGTTGTACATGCATAATTTGATTCATGCTCCTGGCCTTCCCTCCACTTAACTGTTAAACCCTACGCCCTGTTTTAAGAAAATACGGTGTAATTTAGGGAAAGCCAGTGGCTTTCATACAGAAGGGTCTGTGAATAATGTCTGTTATTATGGGCAGTGGTAACACAGAAACATGCACGAAGTGTTGTATGTTTGGATTTGGTTGTAATGGGGGATTGCACCTTTATTGCATAATACATCCT
>NW_008650851.1:28889-37664 GCF_000695815.1 Acanthisitta chloris
GATATTTTAAATCTGTGCTTGTCTTGTTTTGTGAAGTCTTCCAGTCCAGCCTTTGTCCAGCTGCAGTGTTTAATCACCAAGAGTGGTCTTTGTTACTAAACTACAGCATTTCAATACAAAATACCTTGCATTTTTTTCTTCTTTTATCCTTATTTATGGTGAAAGGCCCTTATTTTCTTTGCTACTGCTTATAGTTCTCTTATCACATCTGACCAGAATGTTACCCTTCCTAAGGGCTTCCTAAGGGCTTGTCTTAGTCTAGGAAGATGGAGGAAATCCTGTTCTGTGGGTTGGCAGTTTATAAATTAAAAAACTGAATTCAAGACTTGAAAGACACTGTACTCTCCAGTCTTAGAGCACTTTTTTTTTTATTCTCTGTGGGGAGTTTATACGAAAGGTGAGTTCTCAGCCTCTACATGCTGCTGAGAATGTCTCCATCCTTGCTTCTCAGGGCAGGGGTATGGGGAGGCAAGGCAGTGGTTGGACTACACTTGGATCTACACTTATATATCCTTGTTGGATATGCCAACAACTCTAGAGTTTGAAATAATGCACAATGGGTATGGTGAGGTGTATCATGAAACTTTTCAACTGGGCTTAGCTCCTATGACTAGTGTTTGAAGTAGACAGGCTGTGGCCTTCTCTATCTGAAAATTACTTAGGAGGAAAATCTGACACAAGAGTCCTGTTTTTCTAAATGCGATGCCAGAAGCTGCCCATGGCTGTACTTTACCCACCAACATTTTCTGAGATCTGTAATGTATCACACAATTCCCTAACACAATAGGGCTCTGATTTGATTTGGTCTTTGTGATTTTGCTACAGTATTAATTATAATCAACCAAAGCCTTTCACATATGAAGACAGAATTAAGTCCTGACACTATTGCATTTGTCGATATTTTCCACTTATGAGTTACTTTATAAACCTAATAAAGAATTAGCATAATGCACTTGAACTTAGAATGTCTCCTTTGCTTTGAAATAAAACTTTGATGATGTTGCATGAATCTGTGTTTGCTGCCCAAATCAGCCGTATAGTTGACAACTTCCTAGTGTGGAAACTGTCTTTGATGGCTGCTAGCTCAGTGCTAGAGATTTAATATTCTCAGGATCATCCTAATAGACTGTGTTGGTCAATTCAGTGTCTGTTGTATCATAGCTTGAAGAACAACTTAGCAGTTAGCTTCTAATGGAAAATCGTGTTTAATTATGGAATTCATTAGTGAACATAAAGCATCTTAATTAATGTTTCCTTTCTAAATTATAATTTTTAATTACTTGCACATCATCTTTCCAAGCGATGGCTGGAAATGCTACAAGCTCAGAAGACTCTACTTCATTTGGGTCTGCAGGGACATTGAATCTTTCCGCTGGTTTGCAGATCTGCTCTGTACATTGCATAACAAGGTAATGGGTGCTGTTTGGAGGGGTACTGACAACTTAAATGCAAGGTATGTCCACACCACACAGCTGGCAGTCTATAGAGAATGGTAGCCTTGCTCAAAACAATTGAGCTTCAGCAATAGTTCTGCTTGGGCTGCCTGACCCAGGATCCATTTATTCTGTGAGCTGCACAAAACAGTTTGTCCATCACCAGTATTTTGTTGCACAGGGTTGCCATGTACCACTAGTCTGGACACTTACCTACGATGTTTATGAGATCGAAGAAGCACATACAGGCTGGGGAGTTTGAGTGACCTTCAGCCATTTGACTAGTAGACAGATTGAGAAGGGAGGGGGATTTATGATTTGAAGTGTATTTTAAGAGCAGTGTAGCTTCCTAAAATAATATTTTCTACACAGCATGATGTGCAGCTTTCACAGAGGTGTGCTGTGCATGCATATCTTCTTCATTAAAACCTCACTTCACTGATGCTGAAACCTGTGTCCCTCAGCGTAGTAGGCACAAGTGACTTCATGCTTACATTAAGAGGAAGAATATTATTTCACTATCTGTTTTTATCATCCTCCCAGCTTTGGCAGGAGAATCGGCCAGACTATATAAATATCCAGCTGTACCTCAGTCAAACAGATGGAATACAGGTATGTGGCCAAATGCTGTTTATAAACTGAACTAGACCTTGGGGTAATAGACAATGCAAACAGTCGGTCAAAGGCAGAAGGGGATTACTGCAGATGATGAAAACAGGAGATGAGGCCATAAACTGAGGTGACTGATTCATTATTAGAGCAAGACAGCCAGTGCATCCACACAGCATTAAGAGAATCTAGTTTAGCAACCTTTCTGTGGGCAGAAATCCATATCTTTCTTTTCTAGGAAAGAGGTCCTTCCGGGCCAGGCCACAGACCAGACAGTTGGCTGTATTTGATGGGGAAATCTGCATTGTTTCCGGGCTAAGAATCAAAACAGAATAGTTCTAGGAACTTGCAAGCTCAGGTCTTCTTTTCCCATATGTATTTTGAGAGAAACTAACTATTTTTGAAAGCTTTGAATTTCATTGCCTCAAATATAGATAAAAGATAGAAATTTCTTGATGTATGAGGCTGAAAATTATATCTGTCAATTGTTATGTATTACCAAACCCAAGGCTGCGGTAATATTCCAGATCTTGGCATCTCCTGTAGCTGTTTACATTTGCGATCTTCATTTTACATTTTTTAGCACATAAGCCTAGGCACAAGTCTTTACCCTGGTGTTTCAGAAAGCTTTCCATTGACTGCAGGGGACCCAGAACCAAACCTAACAATTACTATAAGGCATGAAATGCAGTGAGAAACCATGCCCAAAGGATTTTGATCTGCCTGGTATCAAGTGGAGGTAGCATAGCATGCACAGCTCTGGTAGGAACACTATCCAATAGTCTAAATTATGTGATAGCTACAGTAGTTATGAACAGTGCTCCACAAATGTAATGCCTGGACAACATATATTGATTAAAATTGGGTGCTTGAAAATTCGTAATTGATGAAGCTGGTATGTTAGTTTAAAATTAAAACCTGAAGCAGGACTACAATGCAGTGAGACAACAAAATCATAATAACAGGCAATTCAAAGGAAGTTTTCTAATGCTGTGTATCAAGCAAGCTTTTTGGTCATAGTCCTTCTTTAAATTCACGGGGGTTTGTGGCTGTTAAACAAAACTGACATGAACCATAATGCTGCTCATAATTTCTCAAAAGGGTTCTCTACTCTCCACTGCCATACAACTGATGTGTTCACTGCTGTTAGTCCAAAGTGCTGACTGCTACCAAAATTAGGGCAGTTTTTGCTTCATGCTTGCTTTGCACAGAAACAGTGCACCTGTGTGGTAAGAGTGAGCCAAGCCCACCCTGCAGCAAATGCCTCTTGACTTTAAATGCCAATGGAGGATGAGTCTGCCAAGACTCTGTGTTTCCATTGGTATGAGCAATGTCTCAGGTTGTTCAGCAGTGGAGGTAATGTGAGAACCTAGATAAGATAAAACTTCTGTCTGCCTTTCTGTGCATTAGGACAGGAAAACAAGGGTGGGTCGTGCCCTGCAATGGGTGGGCATTTCACCATATCAAAATACTAGTGAGTTAGCATTGCTGGAATGGATTGGGTTCCATCCAGGGAGCTGTTTTGTCTGCTTTCTGCTGTTGCAGCAGCTCCTAACAGCTGGCAAACTACTATTCAGGGACAAAAGTAAGATTTCCCTTGTTACTTTTTCAGACCTAGTCATCTTAATAGTTACTGTGCAAAGTTGAAAAAAAGACTTCAGACAGACAGAATATGATTTTTGCATCAGCAGTGTTTCTTACAGTTTAGCATTAAAAGCCAATGAGGGAATGAGTAATAGGAGCATGGTTATTGTTTTATGGCTTAAATAAATTGGTTTAAAAGTAATGGGGAAATTAATGAGCAGCTGCATGAGGAACAATGTATAACAAACACCAAGGAGAGCCATTGAAAAGGTACTGAGCAGAGGTATCAGTGCATAAAATGGCTGCAGTTTTAATCACAACTGTCTGGTACTTGTGTTCAGGTTTTATACCTAAGCAATATGGCAAGTCAGCCAATGTAAGAAATGGGAGCCCTGGGTGATATGAGGCTATTTTAAAATCCAGCAGAATGAAGTTTTTTGTTTCTTGCAGAAAATAATTGGTGAAAAATATCAAGCTTTAAACTCCAGGCTTTTAATTGGACGACCCCGGTGGAAACTCCTGTTTGATGACATAGCAAAGTGTAACAGACGGTAAGTACTAGTCTGCTTGAAGGAGGCCATAGTTTGAGCACTGAGGATATCTGTTTCTAGCTGTGTGTGTGAAAATATTTCTGGGTTTTATCTTAGAATATAATGTTGAAATTCAGTAGTATTTTGCTGTGAGAGATAGCCTGTACAAACTGAAATGCTTTTTTTTTAATGCTTGGAGCAGTTCAGCTTTTCATACAGCTAAAATGTTCAGTGGCCCAGAAAATAAAAGTAGCAGATTTCTGTCTTACTGCAAGGGACTGCATTCTTGTCCATGGCAGTGTCTTTCTTGCAACATACGCTGGTTTTATATAAAGTTGCATTTTGTAAAATTGTTGGCTTCTATAATTTTCCTGATGTATAGTGCTAGTTTACAAACAGAACGCACAAGGAAGAATTTGACTGACCTGTATTGTTCTTATTCAGAGGATATATTGTCTTTGGAGATTTCTGGCAGATTTTAATTCTTTGTTGAGACCTGGCAATGCTTTTTTACTGTTCTAGGAAAGCATGTTATGGTCTGAATCAAGACAGTTGTAAACCAGAGAAGACATGCAATTAGACTGTGGAATGTCATTGTCCAGATCCAGCTTTGTTGGTTTAGTATTTTACCCCCCACTTGTAGTTTTCTGCCTCAAAAGTTGCTCTGGTAGAAGGGATTGTGTGAATCTTCCCCAGTCCACTTCTGACGAAGTCAGTGGTGTGGGAGTAAACCACCCTCAGTAGCTGTTGATAGTAATCTGGGTGCATTGGGTTGAGAAGTGCTCTCATATTCACCTGCAGAATGTTCCCTTAAGAACTTCTTTTCCTCTCACACTTACAAAGTGAAATATGCCCATGCCTTATTGACTCTTTTCTTCTGAGGCTGGATGTGACTAGGGGACACTGAGCCCTGGCTCTTGAGACATACTAAGTGCCAAATGCACCGCTGTTGGCTGTGTGAGCTGCTGACAATACTTATCATGGATTCAGGTCCTAGAGGATGTTGTGGACAGGGTGCCTTACTGGGATCCCCCAAAAGCTGCTACAAAGGGAAGAATTCTAGTAGAATTCTTACACTTAGAGAAGCATCTCTAGTAGAATTCTTACACTTAGAGAAGGGTTTTGGATTAAAGAACCATACAAAAGAAAGGGAAATCGAGAGTTCACAGCTGCAAGTTGACTCTCTGGGCTCACAGACCTCTGCATAGAGGACTGTTGACCTTTTATGCTCCATTCTAATGTCTTATTTTTATTTTACTGTGAGAGTGCAGTTTTAAAAGAGGAAAATGATGAGGTTTGTACCTCTTCCTGGCATGGCTGTAAGTGCACGTAGTATAGATGAAGCTATTAGTAGTAGTCATACTTGTTCTTTCTACTTTGTTTCCCACTGCATTTCTCCTAATTAAACTTCAAGTGCCATTTCCTTTGCATTCTCACATCAGGTCTTTAAATTGTGCCACCATTTTCAAGCAGGATGTCTTTTAGTACCTAAAATAATATTCAGACTATTTTAATTACCTGCAGCTTGCTAAGATGTAGGCTTCCTCACCCTTTGTCACCCTTTTATCAGGGTTTATATAGGTCTGTATCCATAGACGTAGTTATATATAACATGATGCACAGCAGTGAAACCTGTACTGTCCCACAGAAATGTACCTGTTGTAGGTAATTATTCTCCCTATTTCCCTGGATGAGACAGGACCTTCAGTTTTTCTCTGTAATCCAATTTCCAGGTCTGCTACTAGCTTTATTTCAGTCCTTATTTCTCTGTAACTTTCCACCTAAGTGTACCTGCTGCAATAGAGAGACCAAAAAAACCCAGTCCAAAACAAAACAGGCAAATTGTGTTCAATGTCTGGTGCCAGTGTTCAAGCTTTCACATGTATTTGAAATTATCTCCTTGGTTTTCTTTATGGGCAGCCAAGATTTTTTCCAGCTTTTATCTGGTCATTTTAAGGAAAAGCTGTGTATAAATAAACAGGCATCTGGCAAAGCTGTCATGGTGTAGCCATCTGATTGCTATTGTTGTTGTTGTTGTTGTTTGTGAATTTGTAAGTGGATTTGTAAGTGTCTGAGCTTTGCTAGACCTTCAGAATGGGTCATGGGACAACCCAGCATCAGGTTCCTGATCCTTTATTCTGGAAAAGAGGAGCCGACGTGCACCATCTACTGTTGATATTTCATATGACACTTGCAGTCCCAGTGATGTGCATTGGGACAGTTTATATAATAAATTACTGGTCTTGTTTTTCTTTTTTTTTTTTTTTCGGCTTCAATAAACCCTTCCCAGCAGCCTTGTTTCCTGTTTAGTTATGTCCTGGATGAAAAGCTTACACCATGCTCAGTTTTGCTTAGGTCAAATGAGCACATGATTTTTTTCCAGGTGGAGACCGACCTAGCAAAAGGCATGAATATCTGTAGGAGAGAAGGCATGGAGCACCATGATACATTTCTCATGTACTGTAAAGGCGAAACCTCTCTCTAGGAATGAATGTGGGATTTAAAACTGGAATATTTAAAGTCCTGACTCTGTCCTCTTGATGTAGCAAAGTATTTCACCTCTTCCTCACTTCCTGCTGTTCATAAAATGGATGTAAGAATACATGCTGACCTACTCATCCCATAGGAACACTGAGGAGTTACTTGCTTAGTGCTCTGAATGAGTAAAATCCTATATTGATGTTTACAGTTATTACAAAGAATGGCCTATAACATGATTTCCTTAATTGTAAACCTGTCAATGGTATTTATAAAGATTTTCAGACATAGTACTACACAGCTACCTCTTCTCATCCAAGCACCAAAATGAGCCATTGACCCAAACAAGTGATATGCAGTTAAAGCCCATCAGCTCAAGGTAGTAATGTGATGCTTTATGTAGTAGCTTCTCTCAGTAGCCAAGTGAGGCAGGGAAAAAGGTATCTGCAAGCAGGGAAGTGGGCAGTGGAGGTGGGGGAGAAAATGGGGCATGAACTGTGGGAGGTGAGTGGTATGTGGAGATGTCTAGAATAGATGCTGATGGTGGGTGTCTTGGGAAGTAAGTCTGAGAGCCTCTGGCTCACTGCATGGAACAGTGGCTCAGCTCGGTTTCAGGAGACCTCCTTAGCCACAGGTCTCTTGTGTGACTTTAGGAAAATCATTCAACCTTTCTGTGATTCTAGTTGCTAGCCAAAAATTCTGTGTACCTTGGAAGGATGTTGCTGGGATGGAAATACATTAGCAGTATGTGCTTCTTCGACATGTCTGTATAGTGACTATTTATATGTAACGAAAGGGAGAGAGGCAGATGAACTCTTTGGGGTTTATTTTATCAGTGGGCTGTACTAATTAGACTAATAAAAAACCAAACCCCACACAACAACATTAATTCTCTCAATTAAATACACAGTAAAAGACAGATTCTTGCTGCCAGCTCATGAGTCCTTTTTCTCCAGTGTGCAAAGATTAGAGGAAGTTCAGAGTCTGCAAGTGCTGAGGAATCTTATTTGAGAGCAATGAGCAATAGTGCTCTTATTATTGCTTCAAATCCAGCCACCAGCACAACATGCCTTGCCTCTAGAAGGAGTACTACCAGGACAGGGAAGCTCAATAGCTCAATAGCTCAATAGCTCACATAAGGGTGAGAAAAGCATGAAGTATGAATATTTGCCATGGATTGATATGAGAGATGATGTAATTGGAAACAATTAAAATCAGCATTGTAAGGTGCCTGCAGAAGGACACCACTGCAGTTACCTGCATAACTTGGTGATGCTTTTTGGTGTTTGAGTCCTCAGTTGTACCATGCCAGTGTTGCTGTGCACTGGTACAGCGTGCACTGCCATGCTGTTCAAGCTGCTGCCTAACATCAGGCATGCAAGCCTGATAGTATCCATCAAAGATTTCTTCTTACATGTCTTAGTTCCCTTCTCTCACCAAACGCATACACAGGGAGCTTTTAACTGTGTTTGATTATCCTGCGTGTGCTAAAATATATTTAATATTTATATTTAATATTTAATATTATTAAACTATTTTATAATAAATAGTTGCTGGGAAAAATGCTGAAACAGTGCTGGAGGCAGGGTCCAGAACTCAAGTCTCCAGGTTCTTGGTGAGTGCTGTAGACCACAATAAGTTAGAGCCATGTTCCCTTTTGTATGCTTTTTCTTCATCCCAGTAAATCTTTAAGATCTTTCTCTAAAGTGGCACAATATCAAGAGGGAGGTTATGAATATTTTTTTTCACGATACGGCAGCACTGCATTGTCTTTTCCTGCTGCTTCCTTTCCCTCCTCCTCGTCTTTCAAAAAAACGGGAGATGATGAGTATTGTGAATAGCTCAGTCTGGCTCATCTGGTGGATGTGCCCTGTTCTGATGCTGGCTGTATTTGTGAACCCCTAGTGTTGTATGACTGGGAGTCTGACTTACTGCCCATCTATAAGGTGACCAGAGAGCAAAGAGCTGTGGAGGGTGGAGTGGTATGAAGAAGTCAAGTTAGTTAATGAACCCAGGCTGAGATCTATGGGTGATGAGCAAGGATCATACTCTGTGTTTGGATTTTCATAAGATTTTCCAATATAGGTGTTGAGGGAAAAACTGCATGCTAATGCAGTAAAGCAGTAATGTTATTCTGCTGC
>NW_008650851.1:37695-41598 GCF_000695815.1 Acanthisitta chloris
CTGTTTTCATTAGTGTAATGAATCACTGTTAGTGACTAGATCTCTTGCTGGTGTAAAGCATGAGTTACACTAATGAAGTCATTACAGTGAGACATATTTTTAACAAAAAAAGTGATTAATCCTGAAAAAAAAATTTTCAGCACTTGATATCTTGAGACTAAAACGAGGCACTTCTTCCTAAGAGTTGTCCTAGCCAGATAAATAATAGTGTTTGTCGTGGGGTTACTTGAGAGAGATACAGTGGCTTCAGTAATACTAGCTGAATGATCCAATGAGCTCTTCTCACCTTAAAACCTCTATGTACTTCGCTTACGTATAATACAGCGAGGCCAGAATCCAATTCTATTTATCATTAGAAGCTACCTTTTATTCACACTGTTATAAGTTTTTTCTTCTTTTTTTTCTTTTAATAGGAAGACCATTGGAGTTTTCTGTTGTGGACCAAGCAAAATGTCTAAGATACTTCATAAACTGAGCAACAGCAACAACTCTTACGGGACAAGGTTTGAGTACAATAAAGAATCCTTCAGCTAAAGTCTGTTTGACTAGCAAGACTCTCTGGAAGATAAAAGTGCAATTTTTTTTTTGTACAACTTAAAAGTTCATCTGTGGTTTAAACAGACAGAAACGTACCAAAGAATAGCACAGATGTTTTTATTTATGATTATTTAAGACTGGTGGATGCAGCAATATATCAACAATAATCAGTGCTTATACTCAAACTCAAATGAGCTCACAAAATATTTGTTGCAGGAGTGATTCTTTGGAGTTGTTTCTGTTAATGAAAAAGTACAGAAGCTCGGGAGAAACACAGCTGCTTTAAAAGCTGATGGAAGAAGAATCTGTGGAACATTTGAACTTCTTCCACTTCAGTCCTCTGAAGCTGAGTTAGTAAACCAAACCCCAAGTTAATCCAAATGACAAATCATAGTGTATTACAAATTCTCTTGCTTTTGTTGGTATACAAATCTCATGGCTTTGGGGTGAAAACACTCCATATTAAAGATCTTATTATACATTGCAGAACTGGGATTCTGTATTTAAAATATAGAGTGTTACTCTCACTAGTCTACTTCTGTAATGGAGTTACTTAAGGAAAATTGAGCACAACTGTGTAGCACCAGTGGGCAGCCTCCACCATGATGTCAATCACAACCTTTTGGCAAGCAAGCAGCTGTACATGGAGAATTCTCTATATTGCATCAATTCGGCATTCAGTGAGTTTGCAAAATAAGTATGATTTATGCATCCAGAAAGATGGAGCAAGAAAAGCAATGAACAGGAACAGACAGGATCTGAAGTTTTGTTATGCCATGCACTCAACATGGAAGTTGCACTCACGCTGCACTCAAGTCCCCTGAATGTCAAACACATCTAGCATTCAGATGCTCTTACTGATTATTTTACAATGCAGCAGGTGGAAATACAGTTTTAGAGGTCCCAGAATATGTAGGGTTCACTGTGATCCTTTGAGTGCCTTCCCTGGAGCTACCCTTGTCTGCCCTGATGTCACTGAAATCAGAATGAGACCAGATCTACAGCAGAATAAGAACAAAGCCCTCAGCACTGTGGCTCCTTGGATGATGTGTGCAAATAGAAACCTTGCAGAAGCTGCAGTTTGCTTTCAGTATTCCAGAGGGGAAGATGGGAAACATGCAAATTTAAACTCTCCTTCCCTTCTCCTCCCCACAGCTGCTTTCTGCTCGTAATTGCCGTGGAAGGGCTAAAGGTTGAAACAGGCACTTTATAACTCTTTGTTTCTGATGAGCACCTTTTTTTCTTTCATCCAATAGCCAGTCTAACTTTATTTCTTCTTTTCTCGCTTTTCTTTTTTCTTGCTGAGAAAAGGACATTTAACCAGGAATCAGACGGTTGGCTGGCATAAATAGGCACCACTCTTGTGCCTCTTAACAGAGCAGCATCATGTTAACATGCTGAAAACCTGCCTCTTGATCTCCAGCACAAGCTTGGGAGCAGTACTGTGTAGTGTTTGCAGCATACAGAGGCGGAGGATGACTCAAGAACTCTCGTGCCTGTGGTTCACCTGTATTTAGCACAGTGCATTTAATTTCATTTGCATCTTTTCCAATTAAGATCTTTTTTATTTCCCTGTGAAAGACAATTTTTACAACACCAACTCTGTACAGGAGTCTGCAAGTATCAATGTCAGTGTTCAAAGGCAGGAATTTTTCTAGTAGGTGGTGTATAGGCATGTTGTATGTGTAACTAGTGAGAATGAGTTTGATCTTTGCCTCGGCAACTTCTGCTCAGGAGTTGCACTCAGGGAGCAGCAGGGTGGAGGTGCACCAGCAAAGTTACATGGGAACATGTTTCACAGTGTCTGGACTTGCACTGAAGTTTTTACTGCTGGCTCTGCCCAATTTGAAATTCAGGGAAGAAGGAAAGAACCAGAGATGGACAAATTTCTACTGATGAGAATTCTCAAAGCCCAGATGAGAGAAGCAGTGTGAGATGAGAACCTACATTACAGCTACTGATTTTAATTTTTTTCTTTTTGAGTCTGGAAGGACCATTCTTTTCCACTTGAATCTTGCTCATCTATCAGTGTAAAACTGGAGGTATGCAGCAAAGGATTAGATTCTTTGTAATCAGTAAGATTTATTTCCAATACTGCCTGCATGGATTTTATAATAAGCATAACACTAATGGCAAAATGCACAGATACTGGGTATTGCTGGTCCTGCAGACTTTTTTGTTTTCTGGCAGTTAGCTTAAAGCATGATTGAAATCATGGTTGCATCTATTAACCACAGCCAGTGATCTTTTTCTCTTGTTTCAGGATCTAGTATCTCATGCTTTTTAAATACAGTTTAGAGTCATATAATCGCAGTGCTGTTTGTGGGTTCACATCTCCTCTCTGATAGATATTGGTTCCATTAGCATATAATGAGCAGCTAGTTTTGCAGTTAGCTCTGTGCTGAAGCAGATTATATTTTCTGGCTCAGCTTCTGTGTAGGTAACATTTTATAATTGAAATAGTAATACTAGTACTGTGCTCTTGTTCTGCATTGTAGCAGGAGTTGACAGTGTGTGTAGGCATGTTAAACGCCTGTTGTTAGATTAGGCAGTGCTGTCACAGCAAGATCTAAGCAGATCCAGGCCCTCCTCTTTCTGTCTTTGCACTGTACCAGCCTCAGCTGACCCACTTGTAAAACAAACCCTGGACTGTCTGCCTTTGTGGAGTGTTCTGAGCCTTAATTAATGTTTTGGGATCACTTCGGTGCACTAGCAATGAAAAGATCTGTTTAAGTGCTATGCATATGTCCTTGTGTTTTATTTTGAGTAAACCTTTCAATTGCTGATATGAGTAATTGCTAGCCCAGGTGAGGGTGAGTTTGGGGAAAGTCTAAAAGCCTGGGTTGCTTTTTTCCTCTTCTTTGAACTATGCTTTTGTTAGATGAGCAAAAGGTTTAAGGGTTAATGACTGTGACTTGGCTTCAGAAATGGCAGATATTATGGTAAACACTATATTTCTACAGGCTGTCTTGTCCTTGATGTTTCTGAGTATGTCTCCAGCTTGCAAAACAAAGTCAAGTCCTCATTTATACTCCATCACTTTTTTATCTGTAAGCCAAGTGAACGTGAAAATACAATTCAGTGTCAGACAAGTAAGTGAAGGCTGACAGCACTTAATTCCACATTTACGGACAACTGGATTTACGTAATTGAGCGTCTCTTTGCACTTTAAACTGTGTCCTGTGAGTCCATCATAAGTTTCCAAAAAAAAGGGGAAGGATTATGTATTCTGCCACTTCTCACTCAGTCTGTCACAAAACTGCAGACCTCTCAGTGTTTGCTCAGTAGGATCTTTGTATTTTATTCATCAGAAATGTGTTTTTTTAAACCAGGACTGTTTCCATGCCATGGTGGAAACCAAACCCT
>NW_008650851.1:41617-63530 GCF_000695815.1 Acanthisitta chloris
TGCAACAGTATAGGACTTGGGGTTTTGCACTGCTAACAGCTGGATTAATCAGATTTACCCAAGACATCCTATTCCCACTGCACTGAAATTACTTGTGTGAGTAAATGTCCACTGCCACAACAAAGGACTGCAGAGATGAGCCCCAGTGTTGCATGGGAAGGCCTGATGAGAAGTGACTTTCACCTCTGAAGTCTGCAGTACAGCCTGTCCCTGCCCAGTGATTGTTCCAGCCCTTTGTTTGGAGCAACACTTCCCTGTTTCACTCTGTGGTACTACTAGCATGTGAGTTCTTCCTTGGTCTTTTATCTGCTCTTCTAGAAGACAGGATGGAAAGCAGTGTGAGTGATCACAACAACCAACCTTGAACCTGGGCTGGGAGAGGACACTGTCTGCCACAGTCACCCAGCCAATGAGCGCGCTGCTTAGGGTAGAAAGTTTAAGCCAAATCCATTTTTCTGCAAAATACTGATTGTTTTGCCACAAGAGATTAGAGAACATTTGCTGTAAAGGGAAAATAGATAAACTCTCTCTGTGAAGACTCCTGCCCACACAAGCCTGATGTGAAGATGTGTATGAAAGCACTGTGCACACTTATTACAAGGATATTTAGTGGTAGAGCAAGGGGTAGTGGCTTTAAACTGAGAGAGGGTAGGTTTAGATTAGAGATTAGGAAGAAATGCCTTACTATGAGGGTGGTGAGGCACTGGCACAGATTGCCCAAAGAAATTGTGGCTGCCCTATCCCTAGAAATGTTGAAGGCCAGGTTGGATGGGGCTTTGAGCAACCTGGTCTAATGTCCCTGCCCATGGCAAGGGGGTTGAATGATCTTGAAGATCCCTTCCAATGCACACTATTCTATGATTCGATGATGAATTGATGTATTGTATTGATTGTATTCAATGATTCTGTGATCTCAGTTTCCACTGCATCATGATTGTGGGTTTACTCATTCAGCTCTTAATCCCCATTGTTTCTTTGGTTGCAGATCTTCACCCATTTTGTTAGCAGATGTGTCTTACAGGGGGGAGAAGTACTACATATATTTGCATCCATGCACAGTCTGATCTCTGAGCACTCTTTGCAGCCAGTACAAGCAAGTGCAGAAGCTGTCCATTTGCTGCTAATATTTCTAGCACATAGGTGAGAAAGATTTGGAGCTGGCTGAGAAGGGGCAGATAATACAGGTAGCAGACCAGCCACATTGGGAACAGTAATTCAGCCGTAGCAACCTAACAAAGTAGAAGAGTAACCGTTTGCTAAGACTTGTAGAACAGCAGCCTAAGAGGAAAACCTCTACTCAACACTAATGCACCAAGTTACAGTTCCAAACTGCAAGACATGGCTTAGGGAAGCAGGCAGGAGGCTAACTAGTCATTGCCTATAGCAGTTCAAGACCCATAAGCCAGAGAAGAGACGTAGTTATTAAAATGCAATGTTTGCTTTTTTAAAAAATAAAAGAGCTTCTAGGGAGATTAATTTTCACTTCCTCCTGGCAATCATTTCATAAACTTGCCAGCGTGATGTGAGGTTAGCTGGATCTGTTCTCTACATTATGCATCTGATTTGTCTGCAGATTTTCTACCCCTCACAATTTAAACCAGCTTTTATTATTTTAACAAAGAGGATTTAACAGCAAGGTTTAATCAAAATGTCACTGGTGCCTATGCTGAACTGAGATTTTCTGCAGTGAATGTACATTTTTCAGGGCTATATATAAAATACAGCTGATGACTCAACTGTGAATGGTGATTTGGGATTTGCATCGTCTCTGCTGCGGGTGTATTGCATTAAGGCCACTATGGTAATGCACTGGTGAAATGCATGGAGCTGAAATGAGACTCTTCATTCCCATAAAGAGGCTGGTATTTTAGTGCCTGTGCTAAGCATGGTAAATCCTAGAAACGCTGGAATTTCCTTCATAGGTACAGTAGATTAATTAGTCAGCATCTTTTGACGTTAAATCCTGAGTCCTTTGCTGGACTGACATTTATAATGAGTGCTCTTACACAGAGGTTTTGAGTAACAAATGCTGCTCCTTAAAGGGCTGGACAAGTATTTGTGAAGGTTTAGTGTCCTGCTAGTTGTACCACCCATGTTGTAAGAGGGATGGGATCCATTTTGTTACCAAGGAATACTGTGCATTTCCTTTGATGTTATAAATACCTCCAGACTTCCAGTGAATCCTCAGGGTTTTCCATGCCTGAAATGTTATATTCCCTAGAAGGATCCTATCTGTAAGGGGCAGGTGCTGGACCTATACTAACATATATTACATGGGCACAGAGAGAAATCTGGGAAAAGCCACTAGTCCCTGTTGTAGATTGCCTCTTAACAGAGCCCTTGGATTTCTGAGTATGTCTGACCTTGCAAAAAATATATACATCCTTTTTGCTTCTTCCTGGCAAAGTCTGTTCATCCCACAGCTGAAAATCTGCACCTTCTTCCTAATAATCTGAATTGTTACACCAGGAGAGGGAAGGCCGATGGAATCCTGGGATGGAGTAAGAATATTGCCAGCAGGTCGAGGAAGGTGATCCTGCCTCTGTACTTAGCCTTCATGAGGCTACACCTGGAGTATTGTGTCCGGTTCTGGGCTCCTCAGTACAAGAGGGACATGAAACTCAAAGGGTGGGTCCAGCAGAGGGCAATGAAGATGATTAAGGGACTGGAGCACCTCACTTACAAGGAGAGGCTGAGGGAGTTGAGCCTGTTCAGTCTTGAGAGGAGACAAATGAGAGGAGATGTCATTAATGTATGGAAATACATGAACAGGAGGTGCCAAGATGATGGATCCAGACTCTTCTCAGTGGTGGAAACCAATAAAAAAAGAGGTATTGGGCAAAAAATTGATGCACAGGAAGTTCCACCTGAATACAGGGAAGAACTTGTTTGCTGTGCGAGTCACTGACCACTGGAACAGACTGCCCAGAGACATCATGGATTCTCCCTCACTGGAGGTATTCAAGAACTATCTGGATGCAATCCTGTGCCATATGCTCTAGGATGGCCCTGCTCTAGTAGGGAGGTTGGACCAGATGACCCATTGTTGTCACTTCCAACCTAGCTGATTCTGTGATTCTCTGAAGCCAAGAGTAGCTCCTGAAGCTTCAGTTAAACTGCTGTCAACAGTAGCAAACCAAGGAGGGCAGGAGAGGATGATGAATTCCAACAATGAACAGGGTAAAATATTTTGAAACTCAGAGCAAAGGGGAAGGAGGAGACATTATTCTTTGCTTCTCTGTTTTAGAAATTAAAAGCAAACCCCATTTTCTAGATGTGGATACAGAGTCTCCCTGGGGGTTGAGAGCTAATATATGCAAAGACGCTGCTTTTTCAAGCACAACTCTGTGCTAAAGCCCGGAAGAAAACTGCTACATTTTAGCAAACACCTTGGAAATAAGCATTTTGTTTGAAATAAAACCTTGACTCTTTTGAGTTAAACTATTTTTAAAATAACCCATCTACTTCTGTTCTGCAGCTTTGGGACTGGCTTTACCTGTTAACTCCTTTTCACCAAAGTACTGGAGTGTAGAGTTCTGTCAGCTATAAATAGCTTTGACAATTTAATAAATAAATTGTTTGTTGCTGCTGATCCTAGGAAAGGACAGCCTTGAGGACGAGAAGCAGTGTTACATAAATGTCTAGTGTACATAGCATCACTGAACAGGGAGACGCTGCTGCATTGCTTTTGGTGCACCAGTCACACATTAAAATTCTGTCATTGCAAGGTCACGTTGCTCATCTAGTACTCTGCAACCCTGGGGAAGAAATTTGGATGAGAGGTGGGGGAGGAAAGCAAAAATTTCCTCCTTGTGCTGTAACCAAGAATATATTCATTGACAGCAGGGCATATATTTTGATTACAAAAGAGCATGCCATTTCTTTTTCAGGGATAACGGATTCCCTCCTGGTGCTGTTGTGGTATTTGCGTGTTAGAAGTGTAACACAGTGATAATGGGTGTCTTCTGAATTGAATAAATAATGCCTCTGAGCTTTAGTAGTCTGAGAGAAGTGCAAAATACCAGGAAGCATATAGAGTGGACTGTGTCCTGAGCTGCGCTCGGTGCAGCCTGGTTAGGAATGCTGCACAGAAGCTCTACAAGCCAAGAGGTAAGGTTTAAGACAAAGAGGAAAACAACTGTGTTAAGGAGAACGCAGCAGTGGTACATGATCTGTAGTCAGAAGCAAGCCATGTCACCACACTGGCTGTCACTTTTTGAACAGTGCTGAGTCAGAGCCAATGCTAGGTACACTTGGGCATCAGGGAAGGTTGAGGGCTCCTGGACTGAGTCTGCAGTGTGAGATGAAAGACAGTTTAAACACAGCTGTGTGAGCCTTCTGTGTGCATTTTACACCTTGGAGCTCAGAACTGTCGTACCTGAGAGTGAACTGCGTAGACAATGAGCTGGTCTGACCTTTGAGTGCAGTCACAGTTGTGTGGTTAGCTCAGGGTATGTATTTCTGTAGCTTTGTAGAAGTGCGTTGTTCAGGGACCAGGAAGCAGAGTATGTTGCTGTACCTTCTTAGGTGTTGCATGCTTGAACACATGTACTGTGTAGAACAGATAGGGATGGTGAATGCCAGCTTCCATGGACAACTGAATATATGCTGCCCATATTTGCACTAGTGTTAATGAGGAATAAATAGCAAAATCTCTACAGAGAAGATACAAGTGCTGTTTTTTTCTTTTATTATGTCAGAACAACATAATTAGCTGTTAAAAAATATTTGCCATGAATGTGAAAGTCCACCCGTGACATTATTCTTTTGACTGCTTAAGGTCTAGTAACTGTTTGATACACACATTTTGACAAAAACATAATGTCCCAAAGCTTAAAAATATGGCTGAGATGCAACTTGGTAAGGGGCTTCCACCTGATAGTAAATTATCATTGTCTATTGGAGTTGAATTCTTTGTGCTTCATTAATCTTGGTCTACTCCATCTCTGTGGAAGGTTAGAGGGAGCTGTGCTTTCAGATCCATCTCTTCCTCTCTGCAAATAACCTCACCCTTCATCTAGAAGTATACTTTAACCTTTGCATCACTGGATACATTGTCATCCATGTGTCACATAGTTCATCTTTTGTGCTCTTCCTCCCTCCATTGCACATGTTGTATCTGTCAAAAGACTTCTTCCACCCTCTGTTTCCCTTAACTCAGGAAGACACCACTTTGGATGCAGAGGTCCTCAATTTTAATCATAGCAAACACCAGCCTTTATAATGCTCTTAATGTACACAATCTGATGGGGTTCTTATAGTCACTTTGATTAGCTTTAGAAAAATGATGGGAGCTGCATTCCAATGCTGGAGATACTTTTTAGAATGAGAAGAATGGCAGTGCCTCAGGGGCAGCTATGTAGAAAATGGGGAAAACTCATAATACCAAAGATTATGTCATCTTCTGAATTAGAATCAGGGATTTGGTTTTGTGAAAGTGAGGTCATTCGTGGCTATCACTGAAATTAAGTCATGTTTCTGCTTTCACATGTAGGCAATTCAGGACAGTGGGCAGTGATGGAAAGAGTTTCTTTTTTCAATTACATTTACTATTTTCATACAGCCCCTAGTTTATTAGCTGCATATAAACTCATCCTTTCGCAGATTAAGTATTTCCTCGCCTGGTTTCTTTGCTTCAGGGAGCTTGAGAGCTTATTGTTTGTAAAGGGAAAGAAGTATTGTGCTATTAAGCAGACAACTCCCAACACATATGTTCAACTCTGCATCTTTAAGAAGGAGGCACTGATGCTGCTGTAAGTGCAGAAGGGCAGAGCTTTCACTGAGATTCAGATGTGACCAAGACCCTCATCCAGGATTCATATGTTGATGAAGCTCTGGGTTTATTAATTATCTTTTTCTGAAACAAGTAGCCTTAGCCTTCCCAGGATTCATATATTGATGAAGCTCTGGGTTTATTAATTAGCTTTTTCTGAAACAAGTAGCCTTAGCCTACATGTGCCAAGTTTTGAAACCCTTAATCCCACTGAGTTTTTCGTTCCGTGTTCCTTCTGATCATTTGTAAGAGCAAATTTGATGAAACACATTTGGGTAAGAAATGGTACTCTTAGGCTATGATAGTTGAGAAGAGTCGCAATTGTGACATTTTCCATCAAAGTGATGTCCAAAGAAATTATTTTCACTGGCCCAGCTATATTAGTTCCGTAATGTGCATATGGGTGATTTTTTTCATGTTCTATAATTTTACATTGTTTATATAAATCTAATTTCATTTCAGAACAAACCAAATCAACCAACCAACCAAAAAAAAAAAAACAAAACCCCAGCCAAAAAACCCTACAACAAATGAAAAAAACAGCAGAACAAAAAGCCAATAAAACCTACCACAAATGAAAAAAACAGCAGAACAAAAAACCCCAAACATCTTTTTCACCTGGGAAATGTTAGCATGTACAAAACATGTCTGCTTTAAAAGAATTCCTCCAAGATGCTTAGAAGGACAGTGGAAACCAGCTGAGGAAAAAATCTTTTATTTTCTAATGGCAAAGCATTCTTTGGTTTTGTTTTTTTTTCTTTCCAACCTTCATTAATGAAAAAGTACTGGTCAAACAAAGCAATAGTACCATATTGTGAGCTTCAACAAGTCAATATCTTCCTTTTAAAGCAAGGCAACATGATAAGACTCATGTCTATACTGTCACCTGAACCTTCAAGTCAATGTCTATGACAGGTCTAGACTTGGATCACAAGATGTGATCCACTTTTCTCTTACTTTGGGTAGTTATTTGGGACTCATCAGCAGTGTGAGAGTTTGATGTGTTAAAATGTCAAAGAACTGGGGCTACCTGTATGAGCATGGGTATCATGAGAAGACCTTAGGCTGTTATCCCACGAGTCAAATTAATCAAAATTCAGTCTCGGGAAGGAAGATATGGAGCTTAAATTGTTGCCATCTCTAAAATTTGGAAAAAGTAATCAACTAAGGTCAACTTTCCAATTTTTCTTTTAAGAAATGAGCCTTGAAAGTAGTTATTTCCAGTCAACATGTGCAATGTGATAGCAAAAAACTTAATATCCTGTCTTTTCTGTAGCTGCAGGTCTTGACCTTTTCACTAGTGACCACACTCTTCACTCACTCTTCCCTGTCCCAAAAGAAAGGCTGGAAAATATGTTCAAAATTTCCAATTTTGTAATTATATTTTTTTTCACTAGATCTGGAATAAAAATAATTTATTAAAAAGGAAGTCAGGATTTGCTTTTTATATCTCTGTACAATATGCAAGATAACCATTTTGGAAAGTATTAGCATAAATGTCCACAATTTTGAGTACTCAATGTTCTTTTCAGAGATGCCTGTTTATATTAATGTAATTTCAATCTGTTCTTATGTTTTTATAGATCAGAATACGGTACAATTCTTTGAAGAGAAATGTCTGCTTAGTTTCCAAGTGGAACAGAAAGCAAAATTTGGTCCTGAACATTCATTTTCTTTTTTCCCCCCAGTCTATACTTTAAGAATAGTATTTAGTGGGTTCGTGTCTAAAACAAGTCATACTCTGCTCATACAAAACAGCCCATTTTGTAGCTTCAGCTTGCTGCCTCCCAGCACAACGCAGGAACTGTGTTTCACTGGCTGAGAGGGCCTAAATAGGTCACTATTGTACCTGCATGGCTCATAAACCATTAAAGAGTAAGCAATTTTTTATTTTGTTATTTCCAATAAAATGAAGCAAAAATTTTACTGGTTACCAGTATAAAAAGGGAAGGCTAAAAAAAATTATCATAAGAGAAGTTTTAGGAGGGTTTTTTTGTGGTTTTTTTGGGGTTTTGCTTCTATTTTTTTCCTGAATGATGTGCAGAGCTCTTCCCACAGCATCGCTTTCTTAATTTTACAGTACTGTGAGGGTAGGTGCAAACCATTGGCTAAAAAAGGGCTCAGACAGGTAAAAATGCAGGGCACTATCCCATGTTCTTACAGAGTTCCCATACAAACCTGCTTAGGATTTTCAAAGTTATGTGAAAAATTCAAGTTCACTGAGGTTTTGATACCACCTGCAGTAAGTTTAATTCTAAAACCCCATCTTCTTTTTAGCTGTCTGTAAAAGAGGGTCAGTCACACCTGATTAAGAGTTTTATGGATTTGCCTGGAAAATAGTCCTTCATTTCAAATTTGTTTAGTTACAATGCAAAATCCTGGTTGCAGTATGGACAGGATGCTTCTTTCGCAGAATACTCAACTCAATTAGCCATTTTATCTCAATGGCAATACTGACAACTAAAGTATTTGCCTGCTGAGTTCTGTTGCTGTTCAGATGTTATTTTTACATTCTGTTTTATTAGCAGAACATCTTAACATGATTTTATGTCTCTTACTGTATTTGACAAAGCACCATACATTTATACATCATGTAATTATGGCACTGTACTCTCAAGGTATTTACTTTACAGGAAACTTCATGACTTTGGAATAAACAACCTTTCCAAGACTGCACAAAACATGGTTGAGTTGCTGTTTGTGACCTGGTTTTAATTAATGACATGCTACTTGAATGTGGAAGCATTGTGCATGTACCTATGTGCATATGTATTACTGCCAGTAGGGAAGGCTGGGATTTCACCCCTTAAACAGAGACTCTAATACTGTTTGTGATGTCCTGAACTACCTGAAACATCCATGCAAGGTTGACGGATATGCTGCAGGAGACACAGGATTCCCTAGCATGGCAGAAGGAAGTTGGGTAGGATACCCAGAGTATCAAAATTGTACTAGGCACCCTTGTTTGGCCATCTAGAATAATTTTCTGGCTTAGAACAACATTAGGCACATACTTACTCCACGTGTATCTGTGATTATGAGACCATCTCAGAAGCAGAATATATCATCATCACACCACTGGAATTTAGAACATCACTCCTCTACATTCTGAGTGTCTTTGCTCAGAGCACAGTGGAAGCAGAAAGAATCACCTGCAGGACCTAACCCGTCAAAATCAGTGATGAGCAAAGTTCCTTCCCACACTGGAAGTGTAGAGAAATCCTTCCCACCTAATATGACCACTTGAGTGCCTGACATTGAATGTACTCTGGGCATTTGCTTTAGTCTGCTCGGTCTGGTGAAGTATTTCGCAGTATGTTTATTTGAAGTACCTGCTCAGACCATACTGCTTTTGAGATATCTTAATTGAGAGCTGATACTTTATCATGATCTTCAAGGCACTGGTGATTCTACAGCAAATCTGCAACAACTGGTCTAAAACTCAATCCACTCCCCAGTAATGTGGTTAGGGGCCTGTCTGGTGCACTGCAGACTAAAGCATCCTGTCAATCCTTCTGCAAGATATTGAATGTTTTGGTAGCTGTTCACCAAGTCATTTCTACATTTGGCAGAGTTGTGAGTTTTTATAGGAAAACTAACTGTGAAACATGGATTAATACAAGTATGCAGACTTCTCTGAGATTTTTTAGGTTTATTGTCAAAATTTCTGGGTAATTTATTTTTGAAAAGTAAGAATACAAATTTAAACTGCATATGTTGATCTCAGGGTTGTATTTTTTGCTTTCTCATTCCAAAGTGGGGGTTATATGATGGCAAAAGGTAGCATTCCTCCAGAATGAGTTTAACTGCAGGAAGATAAAAAAAAACCCAATCAAACCCTGTATATTCCTTGTCATTTATTTATAGTTGTTAGGTTAAAAACATCTATAGTTAACATCTCCACTTCAGAGAAATTCCTGATCTGTGTAACTGCAGGTGTTTATTTATAATTAGCATAGAGTCAGTGACAGGCCGGGCAGAGCTATCAGAGCAAAAATTTATGTTTTCAGCAATTATGGTGTTTCTCATTAAGAGGACTATCCTTTCCCACTCAACTTCCCCTGCCCAAGCAATGAGCTTTGGCAAAATGTGTTTTGGCTAATGAGCTTTGATTTTCTGTCTGATACCTGGAGAGTTTTTTATGGGAAGCAATATATTTCACAAATCCATTTGATCAAGAGGGAAATCTCATTGTTCATGCAAGAAGTTTTGGAAAGGGGAGCACAAAAAATTGGAGGAGCTATTGTTTTGGCAAAACCTCGCTGAAAATGCTGAAACAAATAAGAAACTCTTCTTAAAGTGAGCAGCAAACAAAGTATTGCACTCTGCTGTTTTCCTAGCAGAAGAGAAAAACTGCTTCCTCCTCCCCACATCAGCACTATATGGGCATCATTGATCATGATAAATTCTTGATAACAAGGTGAGCAGAAGAGTGGGCAATGGTAGGCTGCCTCTACTAATATATGAGCCTTTCTAGAGAGAAAGCCAGCAGCTGTCAGCTCAGCAGCAGTTGTCTGCCGGACCCGGGCACCAACCTTGCATGAATTTCAGTTACTTAATGAACCAAATCTCCCAACGTAAATGGCCATGTTTCTCACATCATCAGTGGGGAGATGTGAAAACCTTTGAAGACCTCCAGGGTGATCTGGGTCACTTGACTTGGATGTTTTCATTTCAGCACACGAAATACTGTCAAAAGCTCCTTTTCTCTCCCATTGATGTTACAGAGAACATACTTAATTACATGGAGAGCACAGCATGTTATGGACTGTCAACAAGGGTGCTGGTTAGATATGAATTGGTTCCCCTGTCTTAGAATATCTCAGCAGGAGAATCACTTGAAAAAAACCAGTTATAAAATTGAGACCGTCTGAGGAACTCACATTGGCAGTTCCTTAACCGTTCCCGGTTCTGAATTCTGGGGTAAATGAAATAGGTACACCATTGCTGGTCCCACCAACCTCCTGAAAATTGGGTGATAGCTGTGCAATCCAGTCAGAGTCATGTTCACTGCAGGGAACCTGATGCTTAGCCTTAAAAGTGCCCTAAAGTGCATTACAGACATAGGGATGTTACAGGAGGGCTGAAGGAGTTGGAATAATTTGTAATCAAGGCAATTTGGGTTGTTTATCCTGAAAACATGTCATCATTTTTGTAAGTGAGATGGCTTAAAATAATCTGTATTTCTCATTCATTTCCCTTTTCCAACTTCTCCCAAATTGAATTCTTATGAATTTAATGGCTCTGTGACTTATCATGTCACATTTTATTTTCTTGTTTAGCATATGCATGAGCATTAGACTGAGCTTAATAACAGTGCACTTTCTAAATCTGAAATTGTGCATTGTGGACTGATGACTGATGGTCTGAATAACCAACAACTTGTCCTGTCTCCCTCCCCAAAATTGTTCTTCTGATTTTCATGAAAATTAATTTTCTTAGGCCACAGTTTCTCATCCCTCTCCAGATTAATTTTCCAAACAAGCCTTCCTGTAACTTTTTACAGTAGTATGTCTTCTTGTAGGATAATGTAACTTTAATTATGGTGACTGCAGTGATTTCCCAATTTGTCATCAGTACCCAGACCACTAAACACAATTTCTAAAGTGACACCCTCCCTGCATACATGCTTGTTTGGTGCTCTAGGGTGCTGTAGCTTCTGGGATGAGAAAAAAAGGCCATACTTTTTAAGACTTGGTGCATACACCTGTGCATTTAAGCTTATCTGTTCCACTTGAAAATTCTTTCTAACTAAAAGTGGTCTGGTTTTCTGAAGTAGCAAGCACTTTTTCTTGTAGTTGTAAGGAAGGCACAAAAGCCTTGGTTTCATTTAGGCTCTCAAATGAGAGTTGTTAAGAGCCTGATTCTCCCTGATTTTTAATAAGAGTTTGATGCTTTTAAAGTCAGCTCTCTGGATTAAATAATTGGGACCACAGACTATAGAGTTAGAAGACTGAAACAAATTTTAAGGTAGCATCTCAAGTCCATGAAAAAAAGAAAAATCACATTTTCTCATAATTACACTGTTAATTATTTCTGTGTGTAAAGACTGTCATCTTGATCATTTGGTGTTTTTCAAACTATCTAACCATGTATCTATTTAATCCTATGCAACCAGGTCATCTGACAGTGAAATCAGTCAGTAGTAAATTTAGCAGAGGACCATTAATGGACCAGTATTTTCCACCCTGCCAAATCCCCCATAAATTTATGAGAAGACAGTCCAGGCCTTCAAGTTCTTAGTAGCAGATCTTCCTGACTTGTTCAGCTCTGTAACAAAACAGCCAGCACATTTTTGTCATGTTCTTGTCTTTGCATGAAGGGGTCACATGCAAATAACAAGCTTTTAGCACTTATACCAGAAATATATTTTCTTCCGTGGCACATCTGGACTATTTCTTTGCAATAGGTCACACAAAGGAATGAAGGTGAGTAAAGACATTAATGTTGTAGAATAATTCATCAGCATCTATCACTGGTGGGGAAAAGCAGAATCTGACTACAAGGAGGGTTGTATTTAGTATGCAAGGCAAGGAAAGCCTGGTTCATGACTCTGCCCTAAGAGTTAAGAGGCTCTGCAGACTGCTCTCCTTTATTCATATTTGTGGCATTGTTGTCAAAAATGCTTGGAAATATATACAGCATTTGGAAAATATAACACATTGAAATGGTTGTGCTTAAATTTTCCATTAAACAATTCAAACCAGAAGCATTTTAACATTGTTATGATTGCAGGAAAATATATGAAAATTTGTCCATAATATGTAATTGACCTGAAAATGCCTTATTTGTTTACTATTGCCTGAGAATGTTTCTTTTACTAGAAAATAATGAAGAAAATCAGGGAGGTCTTAAAATCTGTATGACACACTCAGCAGCTATGTAGGAACCATGCCTGTCATTGCCACCAATATACCAGTCTCAAAATTGTGGGACAATCCCACTGAGCCCTCAGGGATCCCTGTTCTGGACAGATAAAATGGTGCAGTGTGGGGTGAGAGAAGAGGGAATCAAGTTGCATGAAGGGAGGTGATCTGAAGTGCCAAACCACAGTTAGGGTCCAGACTTCATGCTTATTGTCAAATTCTTGTTTCAAAGAGGATTTTTTTTTCTGTATTTGGGGAGCATACTAGTTTTTCTACATATTTGATTAACCAGTCAAATTTCTAGAACTTTTTGGCATTGTGTGAATTCTGCGTAACTGACTCCCTCAAGAGGAGGAGGTAACAGCCAGACTTCTGGGGAAATGTCCATATATAAAGTGGGACATCAGAAAGCCTAATGGATGCAAGATGGATATACAGAAATAAGTTTGTTTTCTATAGTTACAATAGCTACTTCATATGTAATTCAGAGCTTATTGCAAAAATCACAGTAAAATGTTTTTAATGGCAAGATCTCACTGCTGCCAATTTTCAGCTCACAGTAGAGACTGATTCAAAATAACTTGCATCCCTACACATGTGTGTACATAGATGATGAATTACAGATTTAACTCAATGGAGAGGCCAGGTGCTAAAAATACAAATTTGGGTAAAATGTGGGAGGGAGAACAGAATGAAAAAGACTGACAGCTGCTCATTGTCTTGCCTTGACTAAATGTGACTCTTAACAGTCTGAGGAAGACAGAAACCAGGCTAGAAAAGTAAAAAATTTCCAGAAGTAACAGCCTCTTGCAAAGGCCAGAGACATATAGTGCTGAGTACGTTATAATGAAGCTGTCAGGTATCCTCTAGATTTCTGAATATTTTTTTCATTATGTGAAATAATGTGGTACTGATGCTGCAAATACATTCCTGGATGCTTGAACTGGTGGGGTCCTCATCTATCAAGTACTTGGTGGACAAGCCTAACCTCAATGCCCTAACCTCAAGGTTTATGTGATTGAACAGTCTACATACTAGGGATTTAGATTTTCAGGCACCAGGTACTATAATGCCCAATTTGATCCTTTCAGAATGAAATCCCCAAGCCTGAGCCAGCTGCCTAAAGCCAATGGGAAATTTCTTTTTTTAAGATCCCTTGGCCAGACAGAGGAAAAGGTAAAGCCAGGATCATGTTTAAGTTCTGCCCACTCTGATTCAATGAGATTGCATGGCAAGCACAGCCTCTTAGCATTACTGTATTCCCAATAAAAAAAACCAAATGCAGGAGATCCAGCTTCCATCTCTGGGAAGCATCTATGAAGAAAAGAGGTTCTTCAACACTTAACCTACATGTATTTGAGCACAGGAGTAAGCACAACCCTGAACATGACCCTGAGAACAAAAAGGCATTTGTAGCCTGCAGAAAGAAAGCACAATGTCTCCTGGCAGTGCTGATGCTCAAGAGAGCATTTAGTGCTGTGATGCTGAAAGAGTCCTCTCCCCACTCCTGACCCATCCAAACTCTAGGGGGCTGGTCCAAGCTAACATGCAGGGTTCCCAAAAAGCCAGTGGAATGGCATGTCTGCAGGCCAATTTATCCTGTCCCCAGATAGTTGCTTTAAGATTGGTGCAGTCAGCCTGAACCTGGCAGTGGTGTTTGCATCCTAAAGGGCTTTGCCCAGAAAAGAGGAGCAGTTTGGTTTTCATGTGCTCAAGTCAGATACACTTCTGAAGAGGTTAAACTCCAAACTGTTGTCAGGCCACTGGTCTAAGCAGAAACACCACAATGATGGAGAGATCCAGCATGTGTTGCTTGTATAATTTTCGGCCTAGTTACTAAGACTGATATACACTGTACTATCTATTCCTGGCCACAGACCATGCTGACTGTTTGAAACAAGGCTAGTATGTTCTGTCTTCCCTCTCAAAGAAGACATGGTCTCCAGATCATATGACAAGTTGGAAAAATGCTTGGGGTATGCCTGCAAGCATGAAGGGAAGAAAATTTCACTTTCATTAGTTAGGGCTAGCTTCAGTTCCTTGTGATGAAATTTCTGGGGAAAGAAAACAGGCTGTTAGATCCTACACTGGAAAAAAAGGAAAGGAAAAAGCTTGCCTGGGAATTGGTAAATGATCTGAGCAGAGCATAAAGAGCCTTTCACTAATAGGTCATGTGATTGTTGATGAGTATGAATTATGCATACCATGCTTTTGGGGAAGAAGGGATGATCAAGAGCTGGCAAAAAGGAGGGTTTAGAAGACATGATTAGCCAAAGCTCCACTTTCATCCTTCCACACATAGTGAACTGCCATGGCCAAAGAAGGGAGGTCAAGGGAACACTGGTAATCTGTGGACAAGACACCAACAGCTGAGGAGTTGAATCAAAAATGACTTGTTGGCCATGTCCTTTGGAAGTGAGTGACATCTGGGAAAAATTACCTTGGCCAATGTGAAAATGAAATGCTGTCACAGTGGAATACTTCAAAGACTGAAATAAACTTGCTTAATACAGCTAGGAATTTTCTATCATAACACCTTTTCAAACGATACCATCACTTTACTGACACTGAAATAGTTTGCACAATGGCATTTTTTTCCACAAACTTCCAATAAACCACAGGAGTTGTCCCTGTGCCAGGGCGACCACCCATCCAGGGATCATGGATCTGCTGCAGTCTGTCCGAGACTACTGCAGCAATTCAGACTGACTTAAAGACAGACACTTGGGATTTTTAAGGTGTCCAACTCCAACATATTCCTGTCATGTTCTAAATCCAGGACTGGGAACCCCAGAGGCATACAAGGTCCAGATTTGCAGAAGAGACTCTGCCTGAGAAGTCCCTGGGAGCCTGGGGGATTTCCATTCTCTCTCCATAGATTAAATGGGTCTTTGTATCTCAAATTCACTGCAGATGCCACCGTTTGTGTGTCCCAAGCTCTCCACTTGCCCAGTGCAGCCAAGTGGGAGCAAGAAGTCTGGGATTCTCAGGCAGTCATGCAACGTAGGCATCAGTGAACAGTTATGGAATAAAAAGTAGTTTTTACTTTCATTTTACCCTTTCTCTGTCCCCAGATATTAATTTCCAAAGTTCTTCTGTTACCTGTTTCCTATTTGTTATTTTGTTATTTGTTATGTTTCCTATTTGTTATTTTGTTATTTGTCGTTATTACTATTACATAACAATTTTAGGTATTATAACCAACCCATGGTTATCAAACACAATAAGCAAGGTTTTTTAGAAAAATCACAGGACTAAAGAATGCTTTTCACTGGGTACCTATCAGAGTTTTTTTCCTCCCATTTCAATTGCTTGAATTAGTCCATAGGAATTAAACACATAGTTAATAGTTGTAGAATTTCAGTGAAGTCTTCAAACAGACTGAATACAAATATTTGTGTTTATCTGACTGAAACCAATCAAGACTTATGAAGTCAAAATTTAAATATGGGTGTTTTCCCTCTGCTGCTAATGTTTATTTCTACATGTAGAATACTCTGGTTTATATAAAGTACAGATTGAAAGACTGAACTGACCACTGAAATATTATCATTCCTTCCTTCTGCCTATGCCTCATTTCCAAGAAACATTTTCAATCTCCATTGTGTTTGTTTTTATTACTTACTGAGATACTGGAGAGCACTCTTATGGTAGTATCTCAGATCATAGGTCAGAAGCCATAGGAAAAGTGACATGTCTTGGATTTAAGACTAGAGTTTTTCAAGTGGGAGGACAGCTTCAAACAGCAAAAGACCTGAACTTTGCTGAGTCAGAGGTGATTTTAGCCTGTGCCTTCCTTAATCAGGGCAGTGGAGTAGATTGGCAGGCATTGGTCAGTCACTTACCTCCTGGGGATGGAGTATGGTTGTATCTGAGGGTATAGATCATTCCATCTATTGCTAGTGTAGTACACTGCTATTTTCATGTCCACTTTTCATTTTACCTGGTTCTGTGACTATTAGTGTTCAGCCAGAATGGTCAAGAGACTGCAAAAGTCCTCATTTGTTCTTTGGAAGCAGGGTTTCCACAGCAGGAGAGGGATATTAACACTTTGATGTGGTCACCTCCTAAAAAAATATCCACTCTAGATGGACCCTTCCCAACAGACACAATAGCCCCTTGCTTCTTTGTGCCTCTTCAGCTCTATCAAGATCTATAATTTTTTTAATTCAGAGGACAATTCCAGTGCAACTAAATGGGAATGAATCCCTGTAGTTGGGCAGTTGAAAACTGTCAAGATAGTGCTGCATGAGAATGTTCACCGAGGAATTTTTGAGAGAAAATAGCTCATTTCAGAGGTTCTGTGGTATTTGTTGACTAGGAAAGGGCATTCAGACCAATGGTAAAGTAGATGTTTCCCCCATTTGAAAATGATGCAGTTTTCATCCCTTCCTTTTCCCAAGGTCACTGCAGAAGGAGGGCAAGGAGGTGCCCCATGTGTCAGAGCAGAGATTCCCCTGCAGTCTGTGATGCAGAGTGCTCTCCAGTGTGATGCAGGCCCTGGTGAGGCAGGCTGTGCCCCTGCAGCCCATATCGATCTATAGTGGAGCAGAGAGCCATATGCAGCCTTTGGAGGACCCCCCACTGGAGCAGTGGATGCCCGAAGGGGGCGATGACCCTGCGGGAACCCCACTTTGAGCAAGCTCCTGGCAGCACCTGTGACCCCATGGAGAAAGGAACCCACACTGGACCAGGTTTGCTGGCAGGACTTGTGACTCTGTGGGGGGACCCACCCTGGAGAACTTTGTTCCTGAAGGACTGCACCCCATGGAAGGGACCCACACTGGAGCAGTTCATGAAGAACTGCAGCCCCTGGGAAAGGGAGTCACATTGGAGAAGTTTGTGGAGGACTATCTCCTGTGGGAGAGACCTCACACTGGAGCAGAAGAGTGTGAGAAGTCCTCACAGAGACAATGTGTGATGAATTGACACCGCTCCCATTCCCCATCCCCCTGCACTGCTGATATGGGAGCAAGTAGAGAAATCTGGATTTGAGTCTAGGAAGAAAGGAGAGGTTGAGGAAGGTGTTTTAATTTTTATCTATTTTTTTTTTTACTTCTCATTATCCTATTCTGACTTTTGATTGACAAGAAATAAAACTAATTTCCCCAAGTCAAGTCTGTTTGGCCCATGACAGTAATTGATGAGTGATCTCAACCCATAAGCCTTTGTCATATTTTTTCTCTTCTGTCCAGCTGAGGAGGGGCATGATAGAGTGGCTTTGGTGGGCACCTGCTATCCAGCCAGGATCAAACCACTACACCTTGTTTTCTTATGCATGGGTTGCCTGATGGGATATATGCATACCAAGCAACCAAAAAGTCAGCCGTAATGTCAGCAGACATTAAGTGAAATGGAACAGAGGTGGGCATAGTGAGACTAGGTTTCATCTCCTAAAAATCTCCCAGCTCCCCAGACAAATACAAGATAGTATAGAAGACCCCAAGTAATTGGAGTATTTGAGGCAAGTGAGAAGTGGCTTCTGAGATTCCTCTTTCTGCTGCTGATGGCATTCAATCAATGACAAACAGGATATTATGGGAGCTGGAGGGAAAACATTTCTATCCCAGAAGAAAAATGGGACATTTGATGTGCTGGGAGTCACCATATATTTTCTCACTCAAGTGAAGGGCTCTTTCTGCCCTTACAGTCAAACACAGAGTGAATGTAGCACTGATTGTGCAGTCAGGCACCTCTCACTAGATTGATGCTCCAAATAGATGGATTGGGCAGCAGGTTTGGAGCCTACAGTCATGAAAGAGCAAATAAAACAGAATTATACATTAAAGACACCAACACACAAGCTGGTCTGGTTTCATAGGAGCATTATTTAATCGAGCATAGGAAATACATAGTGTTCTTTGGGTGTCATGGTAGCTTATGTTGGATCTAGGAGATTTTTGTAGGAGTGGATCTGATAAGATACTACAACGGAGGCTACAAGAAGCTTGAGGAGCAAGACTGCCCATCCTGCTTATGCAGCACAACTCAACAAGGTATTTGTAAACATCAATCAAACACTGTATGCTTGATTAGTACCTTAGTGACATGACTGGGTTACTCGAGGTGTCTAGAAATTGGACTGATAAGTTATATTGTTGTAATCTTCACTTTCTATGAGCAAGGGTTGTATCTCTGAAGAAGTTCCTCTTTTTCTCTTTCGGCAGGCCAGAACAAGCCCTGTGAGCACAGCAGTTACAATGCCTCCAACCACAGCTGCTCCAACCAACCAACCCCAGATCTGACGGGCTTGCTGAAGGTAGGGTGTCAAGAACTCTTGTAAAGAGTCAGTGGCTGGAAAAAGCAAACAGAAAGAGAAAGGTCCTTTCGCATGATGCAATGTACTGTTAGTTTATAGATGTTGTATAACAGAAGGAAGGCTGAGTGAAAAGAGACAACAGTGGTAGAAACTGAGGGTCACAATAAGTTTTAAACAAATGTATTAGGTCCTTATTGTCTGTTTCTCATTCTTCATATTAAAGGCAGGAACAGAGTTCACTGTCCCCAGTGCTTCTTATGGTTTTGTCAAAACTTAAGACTATAATCCAAGAAGTTTGATACTGTATGGCCAAAGGTCCTGCTAGCTCACCGTCCTGTTGGCAACAGTAACTGAAACAGAACACTAGGGAGAGTTTAGGAGCAAGTCAGGCCTATTACAGACCTTTCACAAAATACTTACCAAGCCTCCAACAGTTTGCTACTCAGGGATTTCCTGAACAAGACGTGGTGTTGTTGTTTATAATAGTCATTGGAGTGTGGTTTTCCTTCCATCATCTTTTCTAGCTGCTCTTCGAACGTTTATCACAACATACTTCAGCCATAAGATCCCTACCTTAACTTATATATTGAGTGTGGGGGGGGAAAGCTTCCTTTCACTAGTTCTGAACCTGCTCTCTGCTCATCTTATTTGAAATCTTTTGTGTGGGGAGAGACAATAGGCAATTTTTCTCTGGTCATTCTCTGCACAAGAAATCCTCTTTCTTCAGTGAATCTAGGGCAGCTTCTCACTGTCAGATAATTAGTGCCTCCTTGCTTTGCAGTATGAGTATGTGTGTCTGTTTTCCTTGCTATGGCTTAATGAATTATGAAAACCCTGCCATACAGGGCTCTTGCTTCAAAACAGAAGTTGGAAAGGGACCTGTTCAAAATGCACCCATCAGCCTGCTGGCTTGAGTTTGAAAAATGTGACCACTTGTCCCCTTGGGCCAAGGAGGATTGGGAATCCACATCTCCCAATTACTAGCTCTAATGACTATTATTAGCTGTAATTGCTAGCTAGTAGGGGAAAAAAATCCAAACCAATACCATCTCTTTGGGCACCTTCTCTGGGACCCCCTATGGTGGTTTATTTTTTTTAAAATGTTTTTCATGCATCTGGACTGATTTAGATGTACTCAACCCTATTTAGTGTAGTATACCCCCACAAAGGCTGTAAATGTCTTCTTGTCATCTTGCATTTTCAATGGTGACCCATATATCTTCTTGGATCATGATATTTCCAAGCATATGTTGCTGTATGCACTGTGCTCTGATAAGATGCTTTTGGTTTGCAGCACCTTTAAGGTTAAGCTATCCTTAGCACTTGAAGTCTGAGATTTTCTCATTTTCTGAGATGTAATTCCAGTTTAGGCTGAATATATTTAGTTTGTCCCTACAATGCAGCTTCACTTTGGTGAATATTTGGTGACTTTTTCCTCTGTCCCTTGTTTTCCAGTTAGTCCAACTTTGTATTCTGAGATTGTGTTTGCAGGAGTATGCATGTTCAGCCTTCTGCATGTGGTCTCATTAAACATATTAGTGCTATACAACACTAAGGATTACACAAAAATTAGATTCTTGATGTTTCAGAGTGAACCCCACAAACCTCTGGGTATGAGGGACATTATCTCTTTAATCCTTCATTTCTCATCTGTCAAGTGAGGACAGTACCATTAACTGAATCCTTCTTATTGCGAATATAAATTAATACTTCTTCAAGACTCAGCTGCTATAGTGATCAGCACCAAAGAAAATGTTAGAGGAAACATCTCCAGGACAGCATTTTAAGAGTGTGCAATAAATCATACATTAAGCTACATGCTGCTCAACTGAGAAAACAAAAATCAAAAGTGAAAAGATTGGATATCTGTTTCTCAATGAATTCTGCCAATGCTACATGGTGAATGAGGTGAGGGTCTGGGGAAAAAATACTGTGCAATGAAAGATAATGCACACCTGGAGAGGTGGAGGGTGGATTGTGGCTACAGAAACTTTAATGCTGGAATATCTTAACTTTATGTGCTTGACTTTGTAACTGCAATGTGTTCTTTTTAAACTCCGCTCTTTTGTGTTTATATCGCAACCATGTCTAAATTAGAAACAATCTGGATATTTAAAGTGGAGTATGGTTATGTTAAAAGAAAATTGATACATAACAGGAACTTGACACTGTTTTAATGTTATGGAAAAATAGAATAATCACAAAGTTCTCTTCCTTGTGAAATGTATCTGGGATATGAGGGTTTTCTAAGTGATATCTTGAATTCTTACTTTGTCCTGAACCATCTCTCTCCTCCAGCAATATTAGCTGGAGTTCTGAGCTATCTTCTTCCAAGTAAAACATAACATGACTTGAGATGATGAGATGTCACATTTCATGGCAGGCCCTTTCAGAGGGGATTAATCTATTTTATTATACCCTGATAATCAGTCAAACATGTCCTTCTCTTGCTTTCAGCCTCAGTCTATACTGGTTTTGTAATTAAAGTAAAAAGCCACTTTTTGTCATCTACAACCTGTTTCTGTTTGCCACACAACAGAGTTTTGGCACCACTATCATGAAGTTGCCATGGGAAATCTTGGATGTCACGGATAGAACACCCAGGGGTGTGATAGAGTCACCATCCTTGGAAGTGCTCAAAAATCATGTAGATGTGGTGCTAAGGGACATGGGGGCTTGGCAGTGCTTGTTTTGTGATTGGACTCTTAGGGTCTTTTCCAGCATAAATGATTCTGTGATTCTGTAAAACTGACCCCACTGGGAGAGGGAGATTTTCTGGGGAAAATTCAAGACTGAATTTGTAAAGGTATCTGCTTTCTTTTCTGGAAGAAGAAAAAAAAAGGAAATACTTAGTCCTGGCTCTGAAATATAAGCATTTGGACTAACTCTTGACAGAGAAAATTGTTTTGACAGCTATTGCTAGGTGGTGCAATTAGTCTTCCAGATCTTTTTTATTGATGCTTACAAGTGTTTGTTTTCAGTAAGCCATGTGGGTTGTGGTAGTTTTACAGGTCA
>NW_008650851.1:63572-100192 GCF_000695815.1 Acanthisitta chloris
TCAGAACAGCTTCCCAGTAACTACCCTCTGATACGTGTCTTTGATTCCCGAGGGATAGATTTCCATTCACATTGTTTGTAACTGCTTCTGCTTTAGCACTGTCATACAAATAAAAATAAATGAAGGTGCAATTAAAATTACATACTGTCACACACTGATTTGCTTTGCAGTGGAAAGCAGAGCTCCAGGCATCAGTTTTTCCTCAGGGGCACAACAACAGTATAATTTAGCATTAAAATGCCATTTTGTCACTGGAGTCTTTCCAAGTTTTATTTCTTGTAACCATCATGCTCTGTGTAGTCCTGCTTCATCTCTCCAATGTTTCTGGTACTGTAACTCAAAACTGCTGCCCTTTGCAGACTCACAGAATCATTGAGGTTTGAAGAGACCTTCAAGATCATCTAGTCAAACTGTCAATCCAGCACCACAGTAGTCACCCCTAAACCACTTTCTTTAAAAGCAAACAAGACAGGTTTTGAGAACAGGATGGAACCAGATCTTATGTGCTCATTCCTCACTCTGTTTTGTCCTCTTCCTCTGCCTTTCCTCTTCCTCCTCATTTGGAAGATCTGCAGAAATCATGCCTCTTCTCAACCACCAGATCTGTGCTACTATGAATTTTTTCTTTCTTTGCAACTTTTTTTTCTACTTGTCCAGTAACTGCTGTCTGCCAGTAACAGACATTTTCTTCTCCTTTGAGTACACAGGAGCTTTCAGGGACAGTCAGAAGGCTCTCCTGCATCTCCAAAGAAGTTCCTGTTTATGCCTGTGTTCCTCTGAACAGGAATCCAGCATACCTATCTGAAGAAAAGTCTTTATTTAAACACTAGAGTAGCAAGAAAATACATGTCTGCATTTTGAGAGTCCAGCCATTTTCCATTTGTAAGCAGTTCTTCCCTTCAGATAAGACAGTTTCAGCTCTCTTCTTCTCAGTGAGATTATCAAGGGGTTGAGTGGCATTTGAGGATTACCTGGGCTTTCTGTATGAGGCTGAATTTTACTCTTTGTGTTGATCTTTCAAAATAATCAAGAAACTATATTCCTTACCTCTGTGTTAAAAACATGGGCAGAATTTCATAAGGGTTTCATTTTCTGAGGACTGTGTGCTCCCCATGGGTAAAAGAGAGAGTCCAGGAGGTGACAGAAGTGAATTGTTGAATGGTAGTTTACCATTTGCTTCCTTTTGCAGTACCACTTCAGGATCCAGAATTCCTGAAAGTTATTGTATTTGGCACTTCTTTTGAGTGGTACAATTCTAGCAATAATATGAGTTTAGGAAACTAATGGCTTTCATTAACAAATATGTAGAAATATTTCTGGTCTTAATCTGGAATTAATTTATGGCATCATGAACAAAAAAGCAAAAATACTATTAATAAGACTAAACCAATGATTTTGATAATTTATTTGAGACACTTATTAAATTTTTGTTTCTGTCTATTTTTAGGACATGTTAGAAGAAATACTGACTTCTGTATCTTGGTCATAGTACTAAAATGACCTTGAACAATTGTACTGCAAAATTGCAGATTTCTTTCATTATGCGTAAAATAGTCAAAAACCGAGTTTTCTGGATGATGATAAAACACAAGTTAGATTTTTATGAGATGTGAACAAACAAGCTAAATGCATGATTGAACAGTTTATCAGCTATGCAGTAACCACATATCCCCATTAGTAAGTAAACTGTTAGAAAAGCAGGGATGCCCTGAGACCTGATGTTGTTTTGATAAAGACAAAAAGCAAGCTGTGAGAATACTAGCTTTGCTAAAATGTCCCTGGTGATTTTAGTATATTGTTATTGGACTTTCAACTCTTAATTGCCTTTTAACTGAAGACACATGTTCACAGAATGTTTTCTGCCACAAACTGGAAAAGCAAGCATGTCCAGTAACCTACCTGTTCAGTGATCAGTTCTAAGAATAACTGCATCCCATATCCCAGGTGGCTTTTGGCAGTGTTGAATATAAGAGGTGTATCTGATCATTCCAGTGGCCCAGTTTTATAAATGATATGGCCAAAGTAGCTGAGCAATCTCAATTCTAGGCACCATGCTGTCTTTAAAAGTATTGAAACCTTCCCTTAAATAATAAGGAAATGGGTACTACTCAAAAGAAATAATGAGGTCCAATTCTATGGACCTACTATGACATGATGTACCTGACGTTCCTGATCAGCTACAGCCCCAAGGGCCTCTGCTTAAGGATAGCTAGGATGCCCAAGTAAAAACTGCCTCTGAGCAGCAGTGCATGTCAAAACCATCACTAAACAGTGCAAAATTCATTTGGTTAACTGAAATGAACTTTATAAATAATGAAATTGTGTTTGTATAAATAACCATAGGGCAAGCACAAAGTCAGTTTTAAGTGCTGCACAGTCCTTGTATTGGTCTTTGATGCTGCAGTGAATTTTACTCTGAGCATTTAAGGGATCAGATTACATGTGTAATCCAGAAAGTGAGTTTTGAATCTGCAGTCCTTTGAATCATGTCCAGAAATCTGAAAATCCCACTGTTTCCCATTTGTGTTGCACTGTAACAGCTGAGCTGGGCAAATGGCAGGCTCAAAATCCAGCACTTTTTCTCCCCATTTCTGATCATCACAGAATCACAGATTGACAGTATCAGTTGGTTGGAAGGGACCACAATGAGTCATCTGGTCCAACCTCCCTACTTGAGCAGGGCCATCCTAGAGCATATGGCACAGGGTTGTGTCCAAATGGTTCTTGAATACCTCACTGGAGGTATTCAAGAGGTACATCTCTGGGCAATCTGTTCCAGTGGTCAGTGACTCGCACAGCAAACAAGTTCTTCCTTGTATTCAGGTGGAACTTCCTGTGCATCAGTTTTTGCATGTTACCTCTTGTTTTATTGGTTTCCACCACTGAGAAGAGTCTGGCTCCATCATCTTGGCACCTCCTGTTCATGTACTTCTATACATTAATGACATCTCCTCTCAGTTGTCTCAAGACGGAACAGGCTCAACTCCCTCAGCCTCTCCTCATAAGTGAGGTGCTCCAGTCCCTTGATCATCTTCATTGTTCTCTGCTGGACTCGCCCCAGGAGCTCCATGTCCCTCTTGTACTGAGGAGCCCAGAACTAGACACAGTGCTCCAGGTGTGGCCTCACAAGGGCTGAGTAGAGAGGCAGGATCACCTCCCTCGACCTGCTGGCAATACTCTTCTTAATGCATCACAGGATTCCATTGACATTCTTAGCCACAAGGGCACATCGTTGATTCATGGACAGCTTGTTGTCTGCCAGGTCCTTCTTCATAGAGCTACTTTTCAGTGGGTCAGTGCCCAACCTGTACTGCTGCTTAGGGTTATTCCTGCACTTGCCTTTGCTAAATCTCAGTTGGTTCTGCTCTGCCCATCTCTCCAACCTGTCTACATCCCTCTGAAGGGCAGCACAGCCCTCTGAGGTATCAGCCACTCCTCTCAGTTTTGTATCATCAGCAAACTTGCTGAGAAGACACTCTATCCCCTTGTCCAAGTCATCGATGAATAAGTTGAACAAAACTGGGCCCAGTATAGAAGCCTGGGGGACACCACTAGTGACAGCCTTCAAACTAGACTCTGTGCTAGTCCAGCTAGTCTGTGCCAGCTGACCATTTGGGTCAGAATGTGCTCTTAATAGGCTAGGATGGATGGCACTGATATCAGTGACTGATTTTTGGCTGGATCTTTACTAATAATATCATGTTGATTCTATATCAGGGCAGATATGTGAAAACTAGCAGGTAGAATTTGGAACTGTATTCAGGGACAGAAATCTGTAATAGAAGGATTTTTTAATCTTCTCATTTCACAGACATATTCCTGGTCATAGGCAAAAAAATTGACATTTACCCAAAATTGTAACATTACCTGGTTCTTGTAGATACTCATAGTCATACCCCAGCTCTCTAGAGGATTTAAAAAATTCTCCATTTCTGTAAAGAGGGATGAAGGGGACCATGTAATTTTCTCGATTGTGCCCAATTGGTGCATTGGCTGCTGGATAAACTTCTAGCATGGGCCTATGTCTTCTTAACCATTGCTCAAAAATGCTGTGGAAGGAAAAGTATGTCAGTTAGTGGTAGATATTAGCAGAAATTTTCTTCTTGAAGATTAAAAAAAAGTGTTGATTTTTTTTTTTAAATCCTGGGGACAGAGTGTTATGCAATATCTTGTGCTTATGTGTATAATGCTTTACAAATTATCTGGGGTTATTCACTTCAGTGCTGAGTTCCTATGCAAGCTTACAAAAAGCACAGGCTTGCAGTGCTGCAGAGAGGCTGAGTATGCTTTTAAATTCCATAAATGTAGATCCTTCTCTTGTTGTGACTTGACTGCAATTTCTGCTTAGCATTTCATATGGTTGTGAGGGATAGAGAAAAGTGGATTAAAGACCTCAGTCCTTCCTCCTCACTCTCAGAAACATTTATAGCTGGTTGTGAATGGTCTTGTTTCCAGCTCCTCTGGCCTATTCCCCTTCCTCTAATTTCATACCAAGGGTCTTCACACCTGCATTAAAGTATGGTTACACCATGGCTGGTTTGACATCACCAAGAGAGTGGAAACATCTGAGGAAGAAGTCATAAGCTATGTGAGTCCAAAAACATGAGAAAGCATGTCAGCTGTCAGTAAAACGTCTTTCTCCAGCCATAGCTTCCTCACTGACCTTAGTATTTGCACTGTTGTTTTACATATTCTCACACCTCTCTCCCAGCTGCTCTTGTGCAGCTCAGTACCCTCATCTTAAACATGTTATCCCAGAGGTACTACCAATGTCACCAATGGACTCAGCTTTGGACATCAGCAGGTCTGTCTTGCAGCCAGCTGGAACAAGCTCCATCCAATATGAGGACAACTTCTGTAGACCCTCCACTACCTAAACCTTGCCATGTAAACCCAATACAAGCTGTTACCCACACCTCCAGCCTCAGCTGCTCCTTTCCATTTTTCTCTTCCAAAGTTTCTCCTATTAGCTGTCTGTCAGGGCGGGTCTGTATGTTAAAACTTGCAGGCAGAAAGCTTAAAAGCTGAAGTATGGGAAGAGTTTGTATTGACATTTTCAAGTCAACTACTGGATGTGTTTGCAAAGCAAAATTAAGAACTTTCCAAAACATTCTCAGTTCTCCCTTTTTATCTGAGCTTTTTCTGCTCAACTCTTCACTTTCTTTCAATTCTCAACCATTTTCCCTGGTATTTTGTGTTTATTCACCTGGATGTGCCAGGTTGGAACAGGGAAGGTTGCAAGTTGCTGCAGGGCAAGCAGATTTGGGTATCTTCTGCATGAAGAAAGAGAACCCCATGCTCAATCAGAAGATACTGCTAGTAGGCTATTATCAGCATTGAGCTCAGGGAGAGGTCTCTGGATTCATTTATCAGTTATGTGGGATGGAAATGGTCTAAGAAATCTGTAAACTGTACTTTAATTGAGATCTTGACTCAACAGTTACTCCTCCTCAACACTGACCACTGACTGGAAGACACAGATTTCCCTCCCCTTTTAATTAATAACCAACTGTTCAGGGACTCAAATTATCTCAGAGACACAGACCCTAAATGCAATTGCTCAGGAGTATCAGGATCTCTGCAGATTATCCAGGGATTCTGCCAATAGATTTTTACCTCTTGGTTTTGTGCAGAAATGTTGAGGAAACACTCTGCTTACCCCGCCAAATTAAAGCCTTCTTACACTCATCAAAATAGGTAGGGGGAAAATCGTGGTTCATTTTTTTAGGATCAAACAAATGTAATAGATGGAAACATCACTGTGTTCATACACCTTGTCAACCCTTAACAATGCAGGTATTACTTTTGATTAAAATCTTAATTTGTGGCTCTCTTCATCAGTTAATTTCATCAACCCTGTCCAGAAAAACTCTTATCTGAATAATAATATATAGATGAAGTTTTCAGATGACTAAATTTAAACAATATCAAGGCTTCAGCTGCAGTTATCGCAAGGAAGTTTGAACAGAAACTCTGTCATCTTTGGAGAACAGCATAAAGAAATTCAGTAATCATTATAAAAAGACATAGAATATAAAGGAATGATTTAGCTTGGGGAGGGATGGAGTGTGGGGGGGTGTTGTACTCCAATTCTTTCCCTGCCTGGCTTTTACTCGTGCCTTGGGTAAGGCATCCTATCAGTGCCTTATTTTACCAGCAGTTGTAGATGGGAGCTGAGGTACTTCCTGGGGCCTGATTTTTAGAAAAAGCTGAGCAGTCACATTCTGAAAATCTGGAGAGCTGGTGAGCACAAGGTTCAGAGCTAGAAGTCGTCATTCGCCTGAAATAGCTTTGCATGACATGCCCTGAAATGCGACATCTTTTCTGGATGATTTAAGTGTTGCTGTTGCATAAGCACTTTCAATAAGAATCCTTAGGCCAGTAATCTTTCAAGCAGGATGCAAATGCAAAGCATTTCCATGGAAATGAACATATGGACTTTTGGATTCCTTCATTTGCAGTGTGGTTCCCACATTAAGTATCAAGCTTTTCTTAGCAGTAGCAGGAGCATTGAATTGTCTGCCCTTGCAGCTGATCTTTAGATTTAGATGTGATCGTATGCCTCTAATTACTGATCTGATGAGTCGTGCTGATGCACAAGATATGTTCCACAATTCATTGAGCTGTTTGGGAACAGTTCTTTCCATTAGCCATTATAAAATCATATAATCTTGGCTGAAATCTGTTTCATCTAACATATCTGTATGCCACTGTAGAAATCACAGAAACATGCTTCAAGGCTTTAAGAGCCACATTTTCCTTTACTGCTCTTAGAGCAGCTAGTCCTGTGCATTTATCTTGTAGCTGGTTTTGTTGCAAGTTTTTTGACACTTTGAAAGATTAGGATCATATTCTGCTTGCTAATAAAGTGATTGGGTGAAGTTGCATTTGTTATTTCCACTGAAAGGCTTGTTCCCAGCTTGTTCAGTAAGATGGACTCAAACCACTTCTTTTTATTGGCAAGATAATGCATGATGCTCTGTATTTTCATGAGGATGTTCATGTTTTTTTTCTTTTGCCTGAGAAAACTGTCAGATTTAGTATATCGGTAGTAATTTTTTACATCTTCATCTCTTTGTATTTCTCCTTTTAAGGGGAGCACTGCCATTTCCCTGCCTTACTCATATTTTGTAAGTAAAGTTACAAAAGAGGAACCTTACCCTTGCTTTTCACGCAGTTTCCCAACTTAGTGTAAAAAGAAAACTCCCAATTACATCCAGCTGGGGAGAAAAATCCATGAAGAGGGCACAACTTAAGCTATATCTCTGTTGGTGAAGTACAAATAGTTCTTGTGGGCACCATAAGCCATTTAATATCAGAGAGTTACATTTTATGATTCCCCAGCCAAGATTGTTAAGTCCCTTCATACATTTTTAAAGAAAACTGAAATCCTGAAGTAGCCTATGGCTTTTGCTATCATTCAGGTAGTGACATTGGCACAGTGCTCCTATCCTTCAGTCTTAACTGAAAAGATCTGGGCTCAAAAAAATTGTATATCTGGAGAAAATAATCACACTATGTTTTGTTTCAGAGTACTATGACCACTGGAAAGCACATTGTAGGATACCTCTTTTCCTCAAATAAGGTGCTTTCTTCAACCCTGGCTACATTTAAGGCAGTTAGCATCAAGTGTTTTCTCTGTCATGCAGCGCTATCCTTTCCTGTAGGCAAAGAGAACACATCTGAACAGCTACAATGGATCACTGACAATTCTTCCATGTGCCTTGGTCTACAGAGACAGTTGTGTTATCCAATAACAAGCATGTGGTTTCCAAGACAGAGAGAAGTCAGTGCTTCCATCATCAGATGTTGATCTACTTACAGCTGACAGAAGTTTTCTTCTCTTCCCTTAAAAGCAACCATGTAAGTTGCTATCTCCTGCTAGTGTCCTGAAAATGTGTTTTTGTTTCCTATTCTTTTCTCAGTAGCTTGGAAGAGCTTAGGGCTGCAGAACTAAAGCTACATGCTGAGAGACAAAATGCTCCTTTGTGGAGTGATAAAGTTTCCGGTAGAAAAGCCAGGTTTGTGACAGAGCAGCAGACTTGAACTCCCTAGAATTGCTGGTTGTCTTGGCAAACCACAGCTCTTATGTTCTCTTCATATTAAGCTCTGCATCCTTTGCTGTACCTGATTGCCTAACAAAGTAAGACAATGAATTAAAGAACATCTTAAAGGCTATTTTATTCAATGTTGCCTCCCTTTCTTGACATAATTTGACTAATCAGATCAGGGCTCTGGAATATCCAATCTCCATGCTACTTCTGTGCAGAAAAAGGTACTGGACAGAAATCCAGTGTGAGAGAGAGAAATCTGTCTGGCTCCTACAGAAGTCTGGTTGATTACTTTCTTACTCGGCATGTAGACAAAGAGAGCAAACAGATAAGTAGCTATTTGTATAGATGGAAGTGATATTTTCTAGAGACAGAGTCTTTTTTAGCATTGCAATTCCAGCTAGACCGGCATCATCTGGGAGATGTTGGCAGTGCTAAAGGCAGCAGATAGGGTGTTAGCATGGTGGGGAAGACAGGACTGGATAAAGGAAAGAAGAGGAGCTAATCAAAAGTTGTTGGGATTTTTATTTGGAGAATGGAAATGGAGAGAATCCAGCCTGGAATTAGCAGAAATAAACCATAAATACTCCAGAGTGACAGTTCTACCTAGAAGGACCATGGGCAATCAAAACTTAAGAAATAGAAACTTAAAATACGGAAATTAATTAAATGAAATAGTGATTAGTCTCCTGATAGCCCCAATGCCCTTTGTATTTCTTCAGCAGCAAGGAAAAGTGGCTTGAAAGGGGTAGCTTTTATTTAAAAGCCTAAGGCAGCTAAGAAAATAATTCTGTCTAGATTAGTGCAAAGACCATTTGCATCTGTAAGGCTTCTTCCTTCTCTTGAAGAAATCAAAGTGCCCAATCTGAGTGTCCCAAATAAGAGACTGGGGAACTGAAAGGGGTGGGAGAATGATTTGAAATTTGAAAGATGCCCTGTCTCATATTTAGCACTCAAAGAGGCTCCAGCTCTCTAAACTGCAGTTCCAAAGTAGGAATTATTTCGTAGTGGGTGTAATATTAAAGTACTTACTAGATTATGATGATCAACACACAATGCAAAGTTTTTTTTGTGGTAAGACATGGAATTTTAATATTGTTGAATGAGTTGGATTTAAACAAATGTAGATTAAAATAAGGCTCAAGGTTTGGATTTCAACATTGGAGAAATTGATCCAGGGCAATGATTAATTCACTGTCACTTAAACCGTCTGATTCAGTCAGAAGCCACATGCTTGATGCAGAAATAGCTAAGAGAGATCATCTGGTCAGAAGGATTCCCAAAAAAACAGAGACAAAGAATATTCTTCCACCATATTGGAGAAATTTTAGAAAGCCTTACAGGCCTCATTTTACTTTAGAGAAAGTAAGCACAGAGTGAAAATTATTTGCCTAAGTTCATACTAGACATGCTGTAGTGGAGTGGGACCTCAGCTGTGGAGCCAGTTGATGCCTACCAGGCTATGGTACCTTCTGGACTTGGGTTATATCATTGCAAAGCATGGAGTCTCAATTTTATTTAGGTTTTTGCTATACATCTGTATACAGGTCACTCTAACTGTTGATAAGGTTAATAATTGCATATACCAGCTTTAATAGGTCCAAATAACTGCTGTATGGTAAAGAGTAATAAAGGCACCCACTTGGTATGTTGATGTTTTATCAGTTTAAATTTTCATTCAGGGAAACTTATTTTTTTGCAGAAAAGTTTTAGTATGGTAAGGTGCTTTTACAGAGAAAATTAAAGCCATCTATAAAAGACATGGATATGTTACTTCCATTTAATTTCTTATAAATAGACTCAAATATTTCTCTTGTTCCACTCCATACGTAACAGGTTTTACAAAGTGAAATGAAATGAGCCTTAGTGGAAAATTAATTAAAAAAACAAAACAAACAAACCCACCTTGGTTTAAAGACCGGTGAGAAAATAAGATTGCTTTGAGGATGATTAAAAAAAGGCCACCAATATATATTTCTAAATTCATATTATTTTATGAATAATATATGCAATGGGATTACAGATAATGAAAGGATGAGTCAAGAAATAAATGGCTTTACGTTGCCAGTGGGAAATATCAAGTAGAGTATAAAAGCATTGCTGTATATAGGCTGGATAACTTCATACTGTTCCAGATAGTGATGTGCACTCTGAAAAAACATGCTGCTTGCAGGAAGAAAATCCTAAACTCTAGAAAAAGTAGAGTGAAACAGTAAGAGTAGGCATTTTTGTTTTCATTTTGCAAAGCATTCCTTCTGAGGGCTATTTCCCAGCAGTGTGCTTCCACAGTCATGAGCAGAGCTACACTTGGCCAACTGAATGTAAGAGGAGAAACCAGACCTTAAATGTCTGTTTCTAAAGATTTCCTTGTATTCAACCACCTCAGAGATACTGAAACATGTTGTAAGCCTAACTGTCCCTTCAATCCGGTGTGTTTTACCTTGCCATTCAGGACATCTGGAGAGAGGGAAAGAAGAGGGTTCAGTACCTCTATATGAATTCCTCTGCCCCACAACCAGGAACATGTGTGACCCTGCAGGTTTCCCCAGTGGGAGGACTACAGTCCCCTTATGCTGAAGGTTCATGGTCACCCTGGATCTGTGCCACTACAGAGAACACAGTACAGATTTTCTCCTGCCTCCTACCTTCTTGTCCTCATTTTCCTTTTAAGTATTTGCACAACCATGCCATAAGTAGGATTAAGGAACTGATTTGGTTTAAAACCAAACATCTCATTTGTTTTCATTTGTTCTGGGACAGCTGAGGTGAGAAAGCCACAGACCTGATCCATTATTTCACATCATGGCCAGTACCAGCACAAGGAACAAGCAGAGGTGAAAACCTCTGGGTAGCATGAATTGCTGAGCAGGACTTCTTCCTAACCTATGTGCCAGGTTAAACTGACTTAAAGCAACAGTGAAACTCTGCCCTTTGTTTCTCAGTAGCCTGATAAACCCATGCCTCAGCTAAGCTTGCACTCAGTACTATCAATTCAGGAGCTAGATAGTCACTTTGTAAGCCACTAATAACTTTATTGCATTCAAATCTGAAGCCATGTCACTAGTTGTGCCAGGTTTGACATGGAAACATTCATTCCTCATCTACAGTTGTGAGACTGAAGCTAGATCAGACTGACTATGGCAGAAGGAAGGCACAACATTGTTGCTTAGAGCTCATTTATAAAATTTATTTCAACATTACAAGATCTGACGTTCTGTAGAAGAAATCTGGCAAGTAACATGTATTTGCATTTGAAAAGAAAAAGGAAAAGGAAACAAATTGAGGAAGGCTGAAATGGCAGGCCAAGGACTGCAGTTACACAGTAGTCATCACTGTAAAAGTTTGCACTAGTCAGCTGGTATTACAAAGTCACCTCAGGTAATTCCCATCCCAAGCATTTGGGAGAAACATTGGTACTTCAGTCCTGAAATAGTTGCTTATGCTGAGGTTGTAAAGTCAAGGCACTGTACTGTTTGCCAATGTATGTGGTTATATTGCAGTATTCTTTTTCTTTCTTTTTTTTTCTTTTAAGTTGGCTAAAGACACTACAGGGACTCTCAGGCAGGTTGTAAACAAATTACACCGTCATAATGCAAGTGTCTGATTAAAAATTAAGATGCTGCCCTCAATTATTGTGAAAACCCATCCAAGGCCTCTGAGGCTATCTCCCCCGCTGGTGAATCACTGCTGAGGACTGCCCTTGGTTATAGTGTTTCCTCTGATCTAGTCCCAGCTGCTGGGGAATGTCCAGGGGCTTCCATCACCAATTCCAAGCTGCACCATGCAGCAGGTACCTGCGGCAGCAATGCCTCTTCCATGAACCCTTAGAGCTTAGAACCCAAGTTACTTCTGTGCTAGTGCCTGGACCAGCTACTGGAGACATCCGTTTATGCATGGAAGCATGTATGTGTCTGCCTGTGGGTGAGGCAGCTGGAGATCAGGGGATCCAGTTTATGGGTAGACTGGATGCCTAAGGCAGGTTAATCTGCATCCAGACTGTCTATGTGTATATCTCTATATATTTATTCATATTTTCCCATCATAGGCTTTCATCCTGGCCAGACATGGAGGTCAAGAGGATAAGGCTATTAGTGCCACTGGAATTTGTGTGAGTGCTGTATTTCTTCCACTGATCTCTGCATCTGGTCGAGCATGTTTGCGTATACGCATATATATACCAATCGTGCATATGTGTGCCTATTGGGAATACATGCTCTACTTCACTACTGGCTGGTCCCAAGAACATGAAGTTGTGGTAGCCATACTACCTTTAGGCGTCTAGATTTGTCAGCCTCTAACACTTTAAACACAGACTTGCACAAAGCAGACAAAAAAAGAATGTTTTAGCCTGGTGGAGCTGTTCCCTCATATAATATTGTGCTTCTGATTTCTTTCTCAAAGCATAGATTCCCATGTGGATCGATTATATGACTCTTAAATATGAATATTCATTTTCAGGAAAGGTTTGTCCTACTTTTTTTTCCCTTTACTTCATCTGAACCAAAAATGGTTTGTTTCTAGAGGGGAATAGACCACCTACAACACTGAGGATCAATGTGCAGATGACACTTATTTATTCAGCAAGATTGATACTGGCTGCAGACTGTCTCCTAAAGTACCTTTCTCTGAGTAAGGCATAATAATGTAAACTATGCTGACACCTTCCCACCCATTACAAAGTACCTCCAGAGCTGGGAGGCATGTGACACCTGAGGATCTTGGCACTGCTCTGCTTCACCATCTCACTGCAAGCATTCCATCTCCTTTCTTCTTACTGTACAAACTGTGTGCTTGGAAAGTGTCAGATAAAGCAAAGAGGAGGGAGTTAGCAAAAGTGTATTCTCAGTCAACCAATCCCACCCAAGAGACAATCAATGCCATTTCTTTTGCCTATGTCCCACTTTGTTGAAAGCCTCAATGTTACTGCAGCTTCTGGGTTCATAGAATCATAGAATATCCTGAGCTGGAAGGGACACACAAGGATCATCAAGTCCAGCTCTTGGCCCAGCACAGGACAGCCCCAAGTATTGCACCATGTGCCTGAGAGTGTTGTCCAAATGCTTCCTGAACTCTGGCAGACTTGGTGCTGTGAGCACTCCCTGGAGAGCCTCTTTCAGTGCCCAACCACTCTCCTTTGCAAATCTAAACCTCCCCTGGCACAACTTCTTCCTGTGTATGAGATATTTTTTATATTCCCTCTATCAATGTGATTTAAAGCAGTTTTTCCCCTTATCTATAAAACACTGTCTACATGTCTGTCAGATCAAGAGAAGAGAAAGTTCTTCAGACTTTCCATCTGAAAGTGTTCCTCTTTCTGTTAAACAATGAGCATCTATAGCCATTTGGAGAAGATGCAGTTGGGTCTGTCATTGCTGCTTTGCATTCTCATTTGGGTGCAGAGGGCTATTGTAGCTTCCAGTCATTGCTCATAATCATTCAGTGCTCCAAGTGTTTCTTTTCTAGAATAAAAAAGTTCAGCAGCTCCTCAAGCCTCTAGTGTGAGAAGAAGCTGCTCAAGCACCAGAGTCCTGCAGATCAGTCAGATAAAATGTTCCTGAGCAGAGATCACTGCTGGTGGTGTAAGACCAAATGTGTCTCCCCTGTCAAATGAGGGTTGCTGAAGTCCAGCAGTTCTATTCCCCATTTGCTAGCCTGATTTCCTTTAGTCACATTGCAAAATGTTTTACCCTTCCCAGGAAACTCATATAGCTACTTGGGGCTTCAACTCCGTTGCAGGTAAGTCAGCTTATGCCGCAAAACCTAACAAGCTGGGCAGCCCTGCAACCCACTTTCCCAGTCAATGAACCCCACAGAAATATTCCTGGTTTTTACCTTTTCAAAAAACTAGGTAGGATGAACCAACAAGTGCTGAGTCCAGGTTCTGTTTGATCAGTTGCTATTAAATTACAAGATAAAGAGCTTTATTTCTACTGAAGAAGGACATAATGGATAAGCTAAGCATGACACTACAGGCAAGAGCTGAGTGTTGAAAAAATTGTAGGAATCTGTGCAGGGGAATGTCCGTATTCTATAGCGTGGGAGTAGGTAGTGCATTATGATAACCCGGCTGTTGGCAAAGCAAGCTAATTCCTGTGAAAGCTTATTCTGCACCTCTGCTGGAAAGAAATGTGTTTAGATGAGGATTAGCTGGGCTGAGGTTGTCAGATGTCTGATTTAAACTCTATTGCTTTTCTTAGGCAAGTCAGCCTTTGTTTAACACCAACAGAATTTGTCAATAACTCTGCCAAGATGCAGGAGAGAAACTCTTATTCCTTAAATAGCTGTCGTCATGTGCATTGCTGTTCAACACTGCAAAAACCATGAGTGCTTTGTAAAAAGGAAATACAAATGCAACCATGTGCTGCATGGAAAACAAAAGCGAACATTTGCTGGAAGTATATCCTGTGTTAAATTTCTCAGGTTCATCTTTGCCATGGTTTGCAGCTATCAGAAAAAGAATCACTTGAAGCAGGAGGTAGTACAAATTCCAGCTGCTCCAAAGTTTAATAACTAGTTTGCCCTGAAGAGAAAGATAGCAAGCAGATTAAAATGAACTGCTGTGAAAGTAGCTGGACTGATGCTATGGGACCCACTTCTGTGCTCTGTAATTCAATTCTTTCGAGACTGAGTTTGTCGTTATTGAGGCTCACAAGGGCATGTAATATATAAATCACATCTACAGTAGTGAAGTGATAATTTCTTTTGATGAATAGAAGGTAGCTACATGTGGGTGAGAAAAGTACCATGTTTTCCTGTGATTTTTTACAATTTGAACAATTACATCAGCTATTGTTGTGAAAGTGCTGCAGGAAGGAAATGCTAGCTATCTGCATCCGAGCTCGTCTTGATCACTGTGCCGCAGAGACAGCTTTCTCCTCCTCCAGCATTAAAGAGAATAGGTGGAGACTAACTGTGCAGCTCTTTTGAAGCTGCAGGGCAATGTAATCTTTCCTTTTAAAAACCACTAATTGCTTGCAAAATATGTAATGTACGAAGTGATCCATTCTGTAATTGTGTTGGCTGAACCAAAATCTTGCCGTAAGACTCATATGAAACCTGCACTTTAAATGGGACTATTTGAACTGAACCTCCCATACTATTGATTTTGAAGAGCAGAATGGGACATTACAAACATCTAGACTGAAAAATGACGTGGCAGGAGAGATTGCCACCTGCTGCATTTCACATATCATCCAGATGTCTATTGAACCTTTCTCTGGTCATTCCCGTAAAGCAAGATGGAGCAGCAGCACTGTAGGTTTTAGGTATGCTTTATCAACAAAAAGAACATTTATGTCCACAGCCTGATCCTCCTCCTTATTTCTTCTTGTCTCTGACTCTGTATGGTCTATCTGTTGATGGCCAGAGAACTTACTTAAGATTGTTGGTTACTTTAGATGCAGATGCGGCCTCAAGTGTATTATAGACTCAGTCCCTCTTGGGCCACTGGGGAAAGCAGGGAGGCCTTCTTGGAGGAGGGATGCTCCTTTACTTTTGCTTCTGACCACTACTCTAGCCATGGTACAGGTTATATGGTCTGTAGTGTGACTCTTTAAAGGCTATTCCTGCATCCCTTTGGGTGCTTTGCAATTGCAGTAGTAGGAACTGCCCAGGCTTACTGAAATAGATGTGAGAGACCAGCTCAGTATCTTTGTGTGTGATTTGCCTTTCAGCCTCAGGCACAGGGGTATCAAAAGAGAGATACTGGGGAGCTGTGTTTCTCAGCAACACCCCAACCTTCCCACTTACACTCTGCTTTCCATGGATATATTTATGTGATATTTCACAGTAGATGTGAACTCACTCTGCCCACGTAGTGAGCCCACTTTGAGTGAGTCAGCTCCATCAAACAAGCTGAGTAGCTCTGGTTAACATGCCTCAAAGCCTCAGAGGTTAGGAAGGAAACGTTAGCAGCTCCAGTTCAGTGCCAACCAAGGGCTTGTGGTAACAGAGGGAGCGTGTGTCCTCCTGCACATTTGTAAACATCCCTAAGGGGAAGCAAAATTTTAGAATGAAGAAATTTCATTTCTAAAATTGCTTATGCTCAAGTTTCCCAGCCCTTCAGTACTTATATGCTCTGTATCTCATACTTGTAGGGATTTTTGTGTGCCAATAAAGCTTGTGACCAAAGTCATTCTTTGCCCACCCCCTCATATGAAACACTCTCCCAGAAAACAGTTTCCTTTCCCTGATGCCACACCTGATACAACAGAGCTGCTTTCTGTGTTCTGGTGGCTTCCAGCACGGCAGCTGCTGTAACAAGGTGATTTTGCTAAGAATCAGGGAAGGATGAGAGCTGGGTTTTCTTGCTGCCATGCTACAGAGCCTGCTGGTTGGATGTAGCTGTGTATACTGATCAGAGCTCTCTTCCCAGGAGGAACCATGTAATATGCACAAAGCAGGGAGAAGAGGCAACTGCCTCCCAGGATGTATCACAAAAACATCATTAATTCCCCTAAGAGCTTTGGAGGTGGAGAGATAAGTTTCCCAGGCTCAGTTTTATTGCATATAGAAGTAATGGGTCATACCCCCACATACCTTAAGCATTACATGTGTTGTGAGTATTCATATTATAGTAATTTCTGAACTTGAGTTTAAACAAACCTTCTGTGCTACGTATTGTGCAGAAATAGAAGTATTTTGAGTGGACTCATCCAATCAAAAGACAAAAAGGGGCTTCAGCAGAGATGTTTGTGCCTTAGCTGGCTGCTAGTCAGGAGTGGGAGGCATCCCTGCCCATGGTTGGAACTAGGTGATCTTTAAGGTCCCTTCCAACCCAAACTATTCCAGGATTCTATGACGTCCTCAAATATAATCTTCATAGAATCTCAGAATCATAGAATGTTAAGGAGTTGGAATGGACCTTAGAGATCATCTTGTCCCAACGCCCCCTGCCTTGGGCAGGGACATGTCCCACTAAACCAGGTTCCTCAAGGCTTTATCCATCCTGGCTTTGAACACTGCCAGGATAGAGGCATCCACAACCTCCCTGGGCAACCTGTTCCATTGTCTTACCATCCTCACAATAAAAAACTTATTTCTAATATTGAATCTAAATTTCTCCTCCTTCAGTTTATACCCATTACTTTTTGTCCTATCACTACAGTTCCTAACAAAGGGTCCCTCTCCAGCTTCCCTGTAGGCTCCCTTCAGATACTGGAAGGTTGCTATGAGATCCTCACTCAGCCTTCTCTTCTCCAGGCTGAACAGCCCCAACTTTCTCATCCAATCTTCGTAGACAAGGTGCTCCAGTCCTCTTATCAGCCTCATTGCCCTCATCTGGACTTACTCCAACAGTTCCATGGCCTTTTTATGTTCGTGACACTGTCTTACTGACTGTAAGTGGGGCTTAGAAGGAGATGCCTGCATTTCAGCTCAAAGAGAGCACAGCTTAGCCAATACTGAAGGTGTGTTTCTTTAGAGGGATAAATCAGCAGCAACACCAGCTGGCCTGCATGTCAACAGGTGCTTAAGGTATGAGCAGGTCATCAGCTCCAATGCTGCTGCCCTCATTCACCAAGGTACCAGAGGATAACAGAGCTGTTTGGGACAGGAGGGTCAAGGTAATCTACATAGTGTTCCTGACTATTCATAGACCTACAGGTAAAATGGTTTATGGGGACTTGTTTGGATATTGTGCAACTGCTCCAGAGTGATCACATTTAAGTGCTTCTCCATCTGTCATTGGCTTCCTGCTGCCTTGCCTGTCTGTTTCTGAAGTGGTTATTTCCTCTCTCTTTATCCATTTTCAATGCATTGAGTGTATGCCTACAGTCCCACTGAAATCATACAGCTCCCACCGACACCATCCCACTACTCCCATATCTGCCACATCACACCATGAACATGGGTTGGGTTTTTTTCTGTGCAGTACTACTTTATAATGCAGATGTTTAATTGGAAATGTTAACCTAAAGGTTATGAATATGTATCCTGAGTAAGAAACAACTGTAACTCCCACCACCTTCCACAATATTTCACTCAGCAGCCAAATATCAAATGATATATTAGCAAAATGCAGAAGCTTTTAGAAGGTACAGTAGTATTTGTGAGCATTAGGGGCTGTCCTGAAAGTGGTGCAAAAACTTACCTAGTTCAGGAGCAAATCTCAGGGGCTTTGTTCCTAAAAGCTGCTTGCTCATCCTTGGACATAGAAGTAGTTCAATGATGCTTGTAGTTTCACTGAGTGGAATGACTTTAACTATGTTTCACCTTGCCAGGGACAATTATGAAGGTGACTTCACCTCATCCACTGCCTTTACACGGGCCCTTGGGAGGATACAGGGCTGGGCACAGACTGTAGGATCCTGAGCTGGCACAATGCAGAAGCCCTGTGGATTTACTGTCATTTTGTGAGGAGGTATATTGCTAACGGCAGCCCTTTGACTTGCCTTTGTCTAAAAGATTTCAAGTGGCTCCAAGCCATAGTTCATTCAGCTCCAGAAAAATATAACTTTTAGGCTGTGTCATAATTAATTTTTTTCACAAGCATACCTCAAAACACAGTAAGAGTCTTGCTGTGCCCATATCAAGAAATAAAATTAATCATTCACTTAGTATTTATGTAGTGATTTCTCCATTTTTGCACTGTTTACTAGTTAGCTGATATATCATTGTATTACAATCTCCATCTCCGCTGTGCCTCAATCACGTTTTGGTGTCTCTAAGTTTCTCTATACCAAATAAGGAAATGATTCCTTGGACTCATGCTTTACCTGTGTTGTCTCCCACTGGAGACAGAATTACTCTTATTTCATGTATTAAACAAGTCTGAAAACCAAACATTGCCTTACGGGAATTTCTGATGATTCTTTTTGAATGCCTTCTCTCCAACTCTTCCAAATTCTTGAAGCAAATAATTTTTAACTGCTAAAATTAGTTCTTGTTTCCTGACAACATTTCAAAACAAGAGAACAACTTGGGTTTTCTTGTGCCATTTTTTCGTTTAAAAACCCTGAGATGACATTTAAGAGAAAATGAAAATGTTCTCTTTCAAAAACAGAATAAAAATAAGAAGCTTATATTTTGACATCTCCTAGGAATGAAAATCAAATTTCCTTTTCTTAAAGTATTTTCCAATATTTTTTCTTTTTTTTTTTTTTTAAAGAAAGGACTGTCATGAGGATGAGTATATTGGGTCTATAACGTCTGAAAGTGACCATTAGGTTGGCTTAGGGAGTGGGGATGTTGCTGATATGCAAAACAGGATGTGCAGATTTTGGGTTCTAATATATTTTTGAACAGATTTCTCTATACATGCTTTTAAGTTTAACACTGTACTGATAAGCAGCGTGATAAGCATTTTATTGTTAGATTCCCAAGTAAGTCAGAATCTGGTACTTCCTAAAGCTTCCAGCTCCAGCCTGCCACTGAAACAGAAGGGGTTATTAAGGCATCCTGCAGAGGAGTCTATGGCAGCTGATGTTACTGCACAGCACAGAGACATTTGCCTTGCTTAGACAGAATTTGTGGCTTTTTCATTGGGCTCTGAAGCTAATGCGTAGGAGAGTTCCTTCTCCACTTACTTGGAAGTGTACATCTATGTCAGTGGCTGTAAATGAGTGTTTCAATTCACTGTGTCACCTTATCCTTGACTTGGATTACTTTCAGCAGAGTTCATGTACACACACACAAATACACATGCACATCCTCCACCCCTTGTTTCTTTCATGCAAAAAATTAGTCCTGTGTGATAGCAAGCAAAAGTAACCAAAGAAACAAGAGTAGGAATGTCCAGCTGTGTCCTGATATTGCCATTTCATAAATTTGTAAATGTAGAAATTGCTATCTCCTGTTGCTCATGTTGCTTGTATACCTGAGAACCATAGTCAGAGGCTAAGAATATGCCAGGACCTGCACAGACTAGCACAGTGAGAGTCCCTTAGTGATAGCACTTATAACATACAAACAGGACAAGGGACAACATATAGATGAAAACAAATGGGAGGAGAACTAGGTAGCCATGCAGCAGGACTGCAGTAGTCCACCCATCAAGTGAAGGTTTCAGTTCATTAATGTCTGAGCTATTCTGCAAGTGTCATGTCAAAGGGAAGAACAGTGAATCTGTGGATGTGCAGTATGAACAATGCCCAGCCAGGAGGCATACTGAGGCACTTGTCTGAATGCCAAACAGATGCACAATAAATATTGCTATAAGGAACATTTTGCAGGGGTAAGTTCCTTAACAATGAAGAAGAAATTATTAGGGAATGTGCAACGAAGAGCCTTGACAATAGAGATCAGTTCATCTGATGTGAAGACAGCCAAGATGTGGTAGAAGGGCATGCACAGAGAGGAACACCTGGATAGAGCATTCAGTTAATGCAGTGATGGTTGCAGCAGTATTCTGAGCTGTGCAGTTATTCATGAAAGGTGAAGAAAACAGGTCTTGTAATGGTAGCATTTCTAGCACTGACAATCTGGGTCTAGCTGTAGTCTAACAAATACTAGACTTTAGAAACACAAGAGACTGAAATGATACAGCGTGTCTCCAGAAAATCAGTTCTAAATTGCTTGTTCTAAAGCCAGGGCCTTTGGAAGTCATCCACATTATTGTAATAAACCCTGCCTATTGCTGCAGAACTTAGAAACGAGATGAGAACTGAGGGCCTATTGCATTAGCTTCTGTATGGGCATAAAGTTATATGGAGATCTTTATTGGAAAATTATTTTCCCCATTGCTATTTAGCTTTTCTTGCAGTTTGTAAGGGAAATTGTTGGGAATGGAAAATTATTTTCCCCATTGCTGTTTAGCTTTTTTTGCAGTTTGTAAGGGAAATTGTTGGGATGGGATGTAGAAATCAAGAAGAGAGCTATGAAACAAATGAGAAGAATGAGGGAAGGCACATTCAAAGGACAGAAGTGCAGGGAGAACAGATGAAGATACTATGTGGCTATAGGAAAGGAGCCTGAAAGATTCAGCACAGAGGAAAGAGTTCCTTTTCAGAACACAGAAAACACCCCAGTGAGCTCAAGTGGGACTGTGGGCCCTTGCTTTCACTGACTGTGCAGCTGCTCCTTCCAGCTTGAGTGGGTTGACTCCTCCCTTGTTATTCCCTTGTGCTGACTGCAGAGCATATCTGAATAGTAAAGAGATTTGCAATTAAGAGAAATGCTTCAGAGAGCTAAAAAAGCTCTTGTTTTTGCTGAATGTATATTTTTTTGCATCTTTTTTCTCTTTTTTTTTTTTTTAAAGCCACTCAATTAACAACTAATAGTTTCCAAGGTGGTCACCTGCTTCTAGCTAGCAAATAAGAAGGCAAGGAGCCTGATTAATCACAGCTAAGAAAGCTGTTGCCTGGGTACCTTCATACTTCTGCACTGCTAAAAGGGAATGACCTAAAAAAGAAGAGAAGCATTTGTAAGCCAATGCTTTTCTCTTCACCAGAGGGATCTCAACTGCATCTTTGCTCTGTCCATCCTTCCCTCATTTTGTGCATCAGGCCCAGGCAGGAAAGGCTGAGGGACAGCAGATGGGAGGTTGACTGTTGCTCAGATTTGAAAGCAGCTCCTAACGTTTGGCTCACACCTGTCAGCATACTTCGTATACACTTGTTTATCCTCCTCTGTACCATATGTTTCCATGTAAAATCAGTTCCAATGATCTATTGCCTTACTTCTATCACTCCTATTATGGTCGTAACTGAGCACTTCACAGTCGTTAATGCATTTACCCTGACAGCATCCCTGTTGCGTAGGCATCTAATATCACCCACTGCAGAGATGGGTTAGCTGAAGCTCAGATCCACAGCTCCTCAAAAGTCTCATTGAAATTGATGGGAACGAAACACTTCTCCAGAGGATGAAAGTTTCGGAGAGCAATCTGCATGCTCAGTTTCACCCAAGGAACTTGCAGTCGAGTGAGTAAATTCCCCTTTTCGGTCCTACGTGGATGCTCAAAGTGCTGGACCATTCTTTTTTTCTTGACACAGAGCTGTTCCCTCGCTTTGCAAACCCAGCAGAACTATGGTGTCCAGGTTTTTTAAACCCTTTGCCAGTAAACCCCCATGTTACAACTCTCCATGTCCTCACCAAGGCCTGGAAAGGATGCTGTCCTCGTCAGAAACTAGTTTAAAAGTGAGTCAAAATCCCATTGGCCCAGTGTAGTGACAGCTCAAAGGTATTCTGCTCAAATGAGAAAAGTTGATAAGGACCAAAAAATGTGCTTCTGCTGCTCTAGAGACTGTTTATCCCATTTCCTCTATTCTTTGTATTCTTGCTTGCCTCTCAGAAAAGAAGTTCTTTGCAGCCCTTCAGATTTAAAGTTATGTAGGAGAGGAACAGGGATTTTTAAAATGTACTGTATGTACCTATCAGTCACCTACTTATTAATTATAACTAAAAGCATGATTAATCTGTCATGGATAAGGCTGCTAAGTAACCCTAATCATGCTAATGCATTTCTGTCACTTATACAAAAGGCAGCATTATTATCAGTTTTTACATCCATGTGTACTAAAGCCCATATACACAGCAGCTGCAGAACACTGTAATGTTCTTTCTGCCACAGATGGGATGAAGTTGCATCATGCGTATCTGTATTGCCCCCACATTGCCTGTGCAGTGATTTATTTCCTCAACACTTGTAGGATTTAACAAGGTTATTTTTTGCAAATAATTTTGCCTTTTAAAATGGATAATAACTACAGTTATGAGAGATATTTCCAGGAACTCATAATGACTGTGCCTGAAATACCTCTGTGGAAATGGCCAGCATGAAGACCAAGGTGCTGCTTAAGCCCTGCAATGAGTGGGATCTAAGAGATGCATAGATCCTATAACAGTGTCAATGTCTAAAGTAAACAATTATTTTGATATGGCATATCATAATTCTTTCTCTTCTGTGTTCCTTTTCTCTGAATATTCAATTGATCCATTTTTTTTAATACCTTAGTTGTTGGAAAGTTAATTTCCAGACACCAAACTCAGGATCTGTAACCACACCTGAAACCCTTGTGTATCCATCCTGCCAAGCAGTCAGTGCATGGATATGCTAAATCACAGCTAAGCTAGACTGTTTGACTTTTAAAATGTTCTGAAGAGAAGATTTTCACATAACAGTTTCAAAACTGACACCTCTGGAAGACTAATTATACCCTACAGTATTAGGAGCAGAAGACAGGGGGTCACACTTTGAAGGAACCATTCTACTGACGTCTGGGTGGCCTCCTGAGGCTTGATGCCCTAATTATGGATGGATAGATTATGAAGAATACAATCTTTAGGCTCATTAATTATATAGTATATGAACTATATGTTTATATTATTATATAAAGACATTATATTAAATTGTATTTATTATATATACTTTCTATTCTCTTCATATATATGAAATATATATGAGGAACAAAAGCCTTACTTCAATTTTGGTATTTTACACCTATAAGGTTTTTGGTTAAATAAGATAAAGTTTTGTGTAAGAGTTTTGGTGTGAACTGCCTGAAACTAAAGAACTTCACTGCAAGATGATATCTGCAAGTTGTCATCTGCATATCTACTGTGCTGCAAGCCTCAGTGACCCAAATGAAGAAACCAGTTTGGTTTTCATCTCAACAAGCACCTTGCTGCATGCAGTCAGAGTCTCAGTCAGTAGGTTTTTGAGCATGCAGATTTATGGAACAGTCCCATGAGTTTGTACGGAAGTAAAGTTTTTTATCCAAAGCATCGAAATAGTCAAGTCACAGTCAGCGCAGGGGGAGAAAGTAGAAGAAGATTGGTAAGAAAATATAAACTGCTCCAGAACAAGTGTTGTTTGCGTGGCTTTTACAGTCCTTTGCTTAGCTAACTCTTTTTTTAAAAAAAAATAATTTAATTGCTCTTTAGTCATCACAGTTTGGTGTAAATGCAGTTCACAGCAAATTGTTTGTAGTGTTTTGCATGAATTATAGTGACACAGAAATTTTTTTAAGTCACCATTAAATCTTGGAATGCTGCCCTTAATGTACCAATTTCACTATTTTCTTGCTAAACTGTGCTCCTCAACCCTTTCTTATTAATAAACATGATATCCTTCTGTTTGCTTTTCTTTCATTCTGCACAGCTGTACTCTTCTCTTTCATCAAGAGACAGTCACAATTTTGTTTGTCACACTGAAATATGGATTTTTTTCTTCTTTATTTATGAATAGCTCGGATTTTCCTTATGGAATAGAAATTTAAACAGCACTGACATTTAGAATGTAAAGGAATTGCTCCAACTGATTATAGACATGTTAAAATGAGTCACACACTTTAGTTCCAAACTTCCTGACATACACATCCATATATATTAATCATTATGACATCATTGAAGAACTATTTTTGCCTTGTTAATAAAAGCTGAATGCATTTGCCAACCTATCAAATTATATTTAATCCAGTGAACATACAGACAGGTTAGGAAAGACATGTGCTTTCAAATAACAGCAGAGCTCAATTGTACATGTCTGAAAATGCTGTGCATGTAAAGGCATGTAACATATTTGCAGTGTTGAAACACAGGTGAGCAGCACACTGTAAAAAACCCACCAAATTATTTAGGTTTGATAAGAAGAATTAAACTCACCTGTCGACAAATGCATGGTGTAGTACAAAGATAGGATCATTTGCTGAGCCTTGTACTTCGGACATGGAGCCATTCATGTAGATGTGAAGTGCATTATGCAAACTGCTTTGCGATGGGTTTGATATTGCAGTCTGTGGATCAGCAAAGCCTGTAGATTCAAGAGCAAATCATATGGTGATATGACAATGTGTATAATTCTTTTTTCAGTAACAGTGAAGATCAAAGTATCTACCTTCCCTTCATTTGCATTCAGCTTTTTAGACAAGAGCTTAGGAAAACATGTAAAGGAGTGCTAATACATTTCAAAGGCATAGCAAAGATGAAATTAAAATAAGCTAAATTAAAACTCCTGCCATGTAGCTAATGCAGCATGTCAGCAAATGTACTGCTTAATTGCTGTATATTTTTAAATTTCTTTGTGCATTGTGTCTGGCTGTTAAAAGGCAACATAATCCCGAGAGACATTTACGTGTGTGCATTTATTTATGTTGAGATAATTTATTCACTTTATTTATATTTTTGATCTCTGTACTTATGGGTTCCTAGGATAAAAAAGGCTATTTTATCTCATCATGCTCAGTCATTTATTAATCTTTATTGAACATGTTCTTTTGTTGATAGAAGCCAACACAATACAAGCTATAATCTTTACAAAAGGATTTGGTAAGAAATCAATAATATTTCACTCTCAGACTTGCAGGATGGAAGTCTGTGGATTGCTGATATTTTGGAGGACACTTAAAATATGGGTTTTGAGAAGAGCTTACACAGACCAATCCCCTAACAGGAAATACTGGAAGATGAGCTTCTCAATCAGTTTTTATCTTGGTAGCCTGTCCATACATCACCTCTGATGTATGTAGCCCTACTCAGCATCATGACAGCCAAGCTTCCTCCCTACCTGTAAGGACTCCTAGTAATCAACCATCTGATCCTCCTCTGGAATTTTCCCAGAGAATAATAGCAGAAGCATATGTTGTTCTCCCAATCTGTTTCTGAACTTCATGTTAGTTCTACTATTTAACCCATACCACAAACTTCTCTTTTCTGTCTCTTTTATTTGTTTCCTGAAGATGTCTTCTTGCAATTTCTCTAAGTAGTACAATGAAGAAGCATAGTAGACACAAAATAAAACATCTTTTCCATTTAGTAATCAAATTAAAAGGGCTGCGAACAATATGGTCATTGTGTTGATCCCCGGTGTTTTCCCAATATTGTTGCAGTTTATCAGGTCTGCAAGGTGGGGAAAAGAAAGACCTTAACCTTTTTCTTTGCAAAATTCCTCATAGACTTTGAACTCTCAATTTATTTATTTATTTGGACGAAGAATTATGATTTGAATGACAATCAGTAATTGTGAATCTCCTAACAGTCCATCTATTTTATGCTGTCACTCACATCACAGGGCAATTTCTGACTTTGCAAGTTGGATTCCTTTTGGAGAAAATCTAAAATGTGCTAGCCATCAGTGGGTGTTCTTTCATGGGACCGAAATACAGCTAGTATGAAAGAAATGCTTCCCTCTCAAAACCTTAATGTGTAACATGGAATTTGGGTCCACTGTTTTGCTCTTTGGATTTGTTTCTCTTTGGATCACACAAAATATTCATCGAGAATGTGGGTAGAGTTGCCTTATAAGTAGGATCATACTCTGTGAACCTGGAAACCTGAGTTTTAGTCCCCACTGTGACTCTGATCTGTGTGAAATTATTGCCCCTCATTGGGCTTTGTCTTGTCGGCTAAACTCTTCAAACAAGGGAAGGATATCTGGCACAAACCCACTGATATTTATAATAAGGATCAAATCATAACTGTGGCACCTGGAAAACAGCATACCATAGTAACCATCCATCTTTCTGATTGTAATAGTATAACAAACTTCTGAGAAATTCAAGGGAAGGCAGAGTTGAAAACATAATTAGGATAGTTGGAGGAGGTAGAGTTGGCTTATTGTGAAAACTGTAAGCCTTTAAGGTGGAGTGAGTCTGGATTTAGGAAAGAAAGAGGAGCATGTTAATGCCTACAGATAACTGTGGATTTTAAGTACATCAGATGTTGACCAGGATTATTGAAGGGCCTGCTTGGTCCCATAAATGGCAATGGGCAGAAGTTCTCAAAGAGAATACTGGGCCCACAGAAATTTGCCTGATAGTGAATGCTATGCTACCTAGCTATCAAGTCAAGGGAAATAGAAGAATGAAATATTACCTATGAAGAATGATATACATTGACAGACTCTCCAGAACTCACAAGAACCAATAGCAACAATTTTGGCCTTCTCTGTCAACGGCCACAGCGCATGATCATTGAGATCACCTGATTTAACAATACTAGGAAATTTCTGTGAATATTAACTGAATATGATATATCTGTATATCATTCTGAAGCAATTCTTTTTTTTTGAGGGAAGACAAAGTTTATGCAGGGTCTAGGCAGAAGGCTAGATGTTTTATATCAGAACTGGGATACTTCTTAATTTTCTTAGTGTATTGCAAACACTTAATCTAATCATTCATAAAAAATAAACAAACCACAGAAGACTCATCTTGGCTCTGGATAACTTTTCATGGAACATCTGCACACAAGTAATTTATCTTAATAATAAAAATCTCGGTAGCTGGGACAGTTTTAGCAACCACACCCTCTGTCTCCCAGATAATTGGGATGCGTCCAGTCAGTGTCAAAGGTGATGTCAAGTTTACCCCACATTTGAGAAGTTCTAATATCTCATTTTTTATTATGAAAACTCCATATAAATTGTAAAGTTAGCAGGAATAAAGCTACAATGTGGTGTCACTGTATTTTATTAGCTTGGGTCTTAGTCTCTTCTCTCAGACTTTTTAAAATACTTCACTGCAATCAGCTGTGCAGGATGACATACTATGAAATGTGATGGAGTCACCTAAAAAGAAGATACTGTGAAACATTACAATTTTTTTTCAGAGTGCAGGAAACTTTGCTTAGGTAGGTGCAGTAAAATTACCTCTATAGCAGGTGTGAGGCTATGGATATCAAAGTAGAGTGAGCTGGACCAAGAGCTCACTGTCTCTAGATAGGGGAGCCCTTCTTCCTCCACCTGCCTTGCCCCATGCTGTGCCTTCTTCTCCCATGCACTGACTGCACTTTGTCAGTCCTTCTGTGAACTGATTTCACTCACTATTCTGGCAGTAAACTACTCTGCAGTGTGGGATGTCAGGCTTTGGTTTTTTTTCAGGGTACTGAGATACAGTATCTCATGTAAGGATTTGATGAGAACCAGTGATGGTACTAAAAAAAGGAGGGAGAGCAACTGACTGATGGATGGAGGAGACTGCAGTGAGCTGTTAAATCATCTAGTCAGTATAGGGAGCTATAACATTCAGACATCCTTTTAAATCCTCACTTAATTATGGTGCATTAGAAATAGCCATCAGGGCATATATCACTGAAGTGAGTGGAAGTTTTCCCAGTGATTTCAATAACAGGAAAATCATAGTCTTAGGGGTGCATAAACCTGATTCTGCTCCTATTCATAACACTGTTAATCAGCAACAGTGAATCGATGGATTTGAAGTATCTTCACTGGGACAGGCTGAATTAAATCAGGTGAGGATTTAGCCCGAAGTTTATTATAGGAGAAGATAATGATGCCACTCAAAATTAAGGCTGCCTGACAGTTTTCAGCATGGTATATAGGCTCTTCTCATTGCACATGCAATTAGGTCAGTTGTATGTCTTTTAATAGAGTATTTAATTATATTAACTCTGGATTTTGCAATCTACTAACAGAGACCACAGAAGTCCATGCACAATCAGCCAAGTGTAGCGCTTTATGTATTGAAAGCAAGTATTGTTTTCCTCAGTTGCTCATTTGCCACTGACTAAAGCACTGTAACTACTTTTAGCAGCAGGTATGCAGAGCTTAGAGAGCATTATCATCATTCCATGCTACAGAAATGGAGGAACCATTCCAGCAATCCTATCTCCTTTGATTATCTTAGGGATCTGCTTAACATCTGTGGCATCCCTAACATCATTTAGATATTCATAACAGTTTTGCAGGTGATTTTCTTCACTGCAAAACATTTTTTCTTAGAAAATAAATTTCAGTTTTGTATGTCTTTCTAGGCCAGTGGTAAGGATAGCTGGGACTTTAAATGTCAAATTCTGCTTCGTACATTGCATGTTGAGGGGATTGAATGTCCCCTCAGTCAGTCTGCAAACAACACCATGTTGGGCAAGAAAGCTCTGCAGAGGGATTTGAACAGGCTGGATCCATGGACTTAGGCCAATTGTATGAGGGTTCAGCAAGGTGAAGCACTGGGTCACAACATGAATGCTACAGACTTGGGGAAGAGTGACTGGAAAGCTGCCCAGTGGAAAAGACCTGGGGGTGTTGGTCGACAGTGGCTTAACATAAGAGCAGTGTGCCCAGGTGGCCAAGAAGGCCAATGGCACCCTGGGTTGTATGAAGAATAGTGTGGCCAGGAGGATGAAGGCAGTAGATTGTCCCTCTGTATTCAGCACTCGTGAAGCTGCAGCTCAAGCACTGCGTTCACTTTTGGGCCCCTCACTACAAGACAGACATTGAGGTACTGGAATGTGTTCAGAGAGGGACAGCAAAGCTGGTGAAGGATCTGGAGCACAAGTTTGATGAGGAGCAGCTGAGGGAGCTGGAGGTGTTTAGTCTGCAGAAAAGGAGGTTCAGGTGGGATCTTATCTCTCTCTACAGCTAGTTGAAAGATGGCTGCAGCCAGGCGGGGATCAGTCTCTTCTCACAGGTAGCAAGCAACAGGACAAGAAAAAATGACCTCAAGTTGCCTCAGGAAAAGTTTAGATGAGATTCTAGGAATAATTTCTTCACAGAAAGAGTTGTCAAACATTGGAACAGGATACCCAGGAAGTGGTAGAAACACCATTCCTGGAAGTGTTTAAAACCGTGTGGACATGGCACTTGGGAATATGATTTAATAGCGAAAGTGGCAGTTCTAGCTTAACAGTTGGACTCCATGATCTTAGAGGTCTTCCCCAGTCTTAACGATTATGATTCTATGTTTAGTGTTAGACTCAGCAGTGTTAGGTTTATAGTTGATCTTAATGACCTTAAGTGATCTTAATGATCTTCAGATCTCAATGATTTTAAAGGTCTTTTCTAGCTTAAATGATTCTATGATTCTCTATCTGAGTCCAACTGATAGATATACTTAGTCCCATTCTCCCTGGGGATGATTTTATTCTTTAATAATGTTTTCACATTTTAGAGAAGTTCAAGTCAAATAGATGCATCTACTTAAAAATAAGAGGGAAAATACAGATATAAGAATTTTAAGCCATTCCCTTGCAGGTGTTTTAAGTTAGTAACATTCTTCTAGCTTATGTTTGTGGAGTTTTTATGGTATTGAAAAATTCACAGGAAATTTTTCAGGGTTAAATCTTACATATTTCTCAAGTAGTGTTATTACTGTAATCCATCTAGAGTGAGGTAGCTGCAGGATCTGCAGACTTTGACCTAGGGTGCTGTAGTAAATGAAAGTTTGTGATTATCTAATTTAGGCTGTGTCACCACCTACTTTTTTTTCTTAAAACGGCTCTTGTTGAATGTAATTGTGGTATGGCCTGAATAGTCTTTCTAGTTCTCTAGTAATGATTCTCTGCAACTTGACAGCACTTTCTCAGTGTGCAACATAAATTTACCTAGGGATTGAGGTTTGAGTTCAGTGAGGAATGTTGTCTGTAGGCTGAAACTTTTTCAATTAGAAGTTTTCTGTTGGCAAACTTCATTTTGCAAAATCATTTTTCATTGCCTATATCGATTGCTGTGAAAATACTGAGAAAATATTTCTAGATGAAAATCTCTCATTTCGGAAGAAAAAAAAGGAAAATGTCCTATTAAAATGAAATTACATTTTAAAATGTTTGATGTTTTATTCCATTATTTCATGACAGAATATCAGTAACAATACATAATTGTAACAGACAATGGAATTCTGTAACATGGCTTGGCTTGATACTCTTTGTCATAAGTTAATTCATGAGTAATGAAAGTGATACAGACTTCTAGATTTTTTTTAAGTTCTTTTGTCACTTTGTGCAAAACTTAGATGGTACTGATTCTCATTTGAAGTTGCCATGAATAAACTAATTTCAACTGTGGAATTTGCTCATAAAGAAAAAAAATCTGTTTTTCAACCATCTCTTATTCTTAAGAGGTAGCATTCAAGGTGTCACACCAAAACTGAACTGAACGAAGAAGCCCAATATTTAATTTGCAGTCAGCGGATGCATTTCTGACCTCACCTGATGCTTTTGAACTATACTGATTTTATGTTCTCTTGTATCCATGAAGTCAATAGTGTTCCCCAGTTAGGGCCATGAATCAATGAATCCTATTTAAAATATTTGCTGCCAGGGCCAAACAGTAAACTGTTTTTAACCAATTGCTTTTCATTCAAAGCAGAATCTGGCCTGTCCCAGAGTGAGAGGACAACCCATGTGATTGGTCCCATGGGGATGTTGTTTTATTGAACAATATTGACCTTTGCTGTTTATGGCTGTTGCGGTTACTCTTCAGTGACATAATTTTTGTCTCTACATCATCATTTTCTGTTAGTCAGAGCTTCAGCCTGCGTTGTTGCCATCTGCTCATAATGATACTGATACTTGCCCTTTTGAAGGGTAAAAGGTGTTGTCTTTGTTCCCGTGCACACACGGAAGGAGAGGGTGAAATTTTGCCCAGAAGGAGATCTTCTGTGCGATCTGTTCTTCTATGAGATCATAGGTGTTTTTCTTTACAGAACTGAAACTGAGAAGTAAATCTCACATTGGTGTAAATCAGGAACTGGTCAATTACAGTCACTGGCTTGGTTCTGATCACATTTCATAAACCTAGAGTAACTCCAATAAAGTCAAAGGACTTATTTTAGATTTCCTTTGGATTGAAAAGAGATTAGGATTTGACCTTAGGTGTATTGGCACAAAATTGTGCAAATAAGTAAAGAAGGGTTGAAAAGCTTTTTGCTTAGAAAAATAACTAAATGTTAGGAACCACAGAGTGTTAGCAGGTTTGTAAGAATGCTGTCATGCAGAAGTACACATGCACTGGCAAAATAAATGCAAGTGATCGATTTAAGCTTGTACACAAAAAAAAAATAAAAATAAAGCAAGCCATTTTTAAGAAAGGAGCTAATGCAATATGAGGGATTTTTGGCAGTAAAATTTGTTTAAAAAAGTTCCACCATCTTGTTCAACATTAGCCATGTATTCTTGACTTCAAATTGCAGTTCAGTATCTTGTTGGCTGAATAAGTTGTTTGACAGAAATGTTTGTGGTCCTGTGCTATAAAGTTGAATGTTGAAATAATTCAGGTTGAAAAATTAAATACTCTAATTAAGAATTTTAAAAAAATGCACAGCTGTCTCAAAATAACACTGATGGGATAACCTCCATCTCCATAGTAACACAGATAAATGCCTACTGAGCCACATCAGACTTGCAATCAGGTGCACTCATCAAAAATGCCCCTTATCATGCAACACTGTGGACACAGTTTTGCTTCAATGATTTCTGACTCTTTCGAAATAGTCTTATGGAAAGAAAGACAACTTCACTCTGTTGACCCTTACTCTCCCATATCAGCTCTTAAACACTGCAGATCTCCTTTAACTAGTCTATAAAAGTTAAACATTACATGCTGCAGTAATTGCAGCGAGAGTTGGACTATGAACAAACGTGACCACTTTCTTAACAGAATAGAATTCTTAACAGAATATTCCCTTAGAATAGAATGGATCTAATGTTAGGTTATTTTGGGTTGTGTTTTTGCCTGTTTGTTTGCTTGATGTCTATAGAGCATTTAAGAAGGGGGCATTTGTTGCCTCAGTCTCACCCTACTAAGCCTTCCTTCACTGTGTTACAGCTTCCCAGGTTCCCTCCACATGGATCCTAGGACTTGCAAAGGTCCACCCACTGCCGGGAGAAAAAGAGCTGCTCGATCTTTCTTCCCTTTTAGAGTTACACTGGAGGGAACTTACAGATGCTCCAAAAGGGCTGTGGTGCATGCCTGGGAAGGTCCATCTGGATGGACTGCAGAAACAGGCATGCTCTATTCCTCCATTGACCTAAATGCCATACAGCACTATGACCAAGATAATATATGCTGATACTGTAGCTACCCAAACAGTATGACTCCTAAATCATACTTAACTTGCATGCATCTCATGAACATCTAGCTTTTCCCCCAGTCTGTTAGAAAAACTCTCATATCATCTGAAAACCACTAGAACCTATTGTTCTTGACAATGAATGCCACGTGTGACATTTGGAAGACTCCTAGTGACCACAGTGGCAAGCTGGATCTTCATAACCTCACTTAGGAGAAAGATAAACTCTTTTCACCTTCTGAATTGTTACACAAAACAAAAGTACACCCTTGGAGTAAAATTTGGTCTAGAAGAGCTCTTTTCAGATGCAGTGGCATTGCTGTTATTAAGATCAATGCACTACCCTTTACAAGTGTGATTGACAGAGTACACTATGATATTAATAAAGACCATCAGTGACTGTACTTGCTAGCCATAAAATTAACATGAAAAAAAGCAGCAGTAGAGATCTATCAATCAATAGATCAATCAATATATAGATAGATAGATTTATGAGGCAAAACACTGACTCTGAGTCTAGAGTTAACTTCTTCTAGTGTCTTTGAAAGCTGTAGGTGCTTTCCTGATCATTTGCTGCACTTCTATATTGTTGCCTTTTTTTTCTACTTTTGTTTTCAATAAGAAAGTGTAGCCATTTCCATCAAAGGGGTGTACTTGATCTATGACCCTGTATACCCCTGCCAGTTTAGACTCATCATTGACAGAAGGTAGGCTTTGCCCTTTTTCTGCAAGTACTCACTGAATTATTTAATGAGTGGTCGTGATACTGAAATTTAGTCTTTGTGAGCAAGCAGCCCAGTTTGACTCTGCTTCTTAGCTAACCTCTATGTGATTCTGCATAACTTCTTTTGACTGTGCCTTTGCTTTTGTTTGCAATACCAGCAGCATGATAGTAGACCCTCATTATTTCGTGATTTATTTACTTCAATTCCCTTTTCTTTACTCTTTCTATTCCATCCTTTCATCTATTCATATACTTGATGGAGTAATATGTAGGCAAACCTCTACCCAATTATGTTACCTCTTTCTTTCTCACACTTCATATAGCAGACAAATTCCTCATTTCTGTTCATTTTTAGAGCAGAAACAGGTTCACTTTTCTCAAGAAAACTTTATGGCATTCCACACTGCATTAAAACTGAACATATTAACACCTTTGCTTTCTTAGATTCATAGAATCATAGAATGCTTAGGATTGGAATTGATCTTAAAGATCACCTAGTTCCAAGACCCCTGCTGTAGGCAGGGATGCCACTCACGAGGTCAGGTTGCTCAGGGCCCCATCCAGCCTGATCTTGAACAGTTCCAGGAATGGGCATCCACAACATCTCTGGGCAACTTGTTCCAGTACTTCACTGTCCTGTGAGTAAAGAATTTCTTCCTAACATCTAATCTAAACCTGCCCTCTTTCAGTTTAAAACCATGGCCCCTTACGCTATCGCTATCTACCTATAAAGTCTCTGTCCTTTTTGAAAGTCCCCTTAAGGTACTGAAAGGCTTCAATGGGATCTTCCTGAAGCCTTCTCTTCTCCAGGCTGAACAACCCCAACTCTTTCAGCTTGTCTTCATAGGACAGCTGCTCCATTCCTCTGATCATCTTCATGGCCCCTTTCTTATCCTCTCTTCTACTCTAGGACATCAAAAGTGGATTATATTTGATTCAACAGATATATGATACTGTGGAAATATTAATTGATAAATGTGCAATGTGTTATTCTTTTTTTATTAGCAATATTTCAAGACTCAAAAGAGTTTAATCGACAGATAATTATGCCTTCCTTTTAGCAAAGAACTCCAGTTTGCTAGTAAATTGGGAAAAATTCAAAACAGTTTGGATAGATAATTAAGATAAATACCTAAATTATTTTGGAAATGATACTAAGGGTCATTTTGGGGGGATAACTTAATTCCTGTTCCGTAGAGTTTGGGCATAACTCTGCTATGCTGTTCATAGTGGAAAAATTTATACATAACATGCCAACCAGCGACATCTTCTTTCACCCTTGTTGTCCTGCCTGGTCCCTGAAAGACAGTGAATACAGGGCAGACCTGTAGCCCAGATGGATGTGGTTATGATCATGCACAAGCAGATTATTAGATTATCTCCTTTTCTGCAGTGCTGTATTTCTTTGCTGTGCCTGGTGCTGACTGTAGAAGGAGACATTATCCCCTAACAGATGGATTTAAGGTCTGATCTAGAAAATAGAGTTCCTAGTTTCTAATCAAAATACCTTTAATGTGGTTCTTTCTATCTGTTGCTATTCCAGGCATAACGTTTTCTTTCTTTTTGAGTTATTCTTCATGGAATCAGCTCAAACTGCCCAGAGTTTAAAGACTCTAACGCCAGAGAGAATCAATTTACAGATGGAAATGTCGTAATAGAATAAAGCATGTTACCTTCCAAAGTGTTTCGGAAACTGTAATTGGCCGTTTTATCCATGGATCCAGATTCATACTGAGTCAGTGACAGGCAAAATTCAACATCAGCTGAGGATGGGAGCCTCGGGGTCCTGGATTTATCATTGTTCCCAGGATTTCGCCTTATAGGCCCCTCACCTGTGGCATTGCATAAAGCCTCTTGGCTGTTATACTCTTCAGACCGAGTACAAATTACCTGTATAAAACACTTTCTATTAGAAAAGTTGCAATTATAAAAAATAAAAGCAAAATAAAGAGATACTTTGATTAATTTTTAAGAGAAAAAAACCCCCTACAATGTAATAAGTTTGCTTCGAGAATATATATTATTTTAAAAAAATAATACTGTGTATAATTTTAATGTAAGATGGGTTATTTCACAGTAAACACCCCTCTACAACAATACACATTTTGAAATAATTCACTAATCTGTATCTAAAACTACCCATATGGACTCAGACATCAATTCTCATTTATGGTGTTGAAAACTCACTGAGGCTAAATTCAGTGTTACCTACCAATGCAGCAGGACACAAACAGAGGTAAATCTGCTGCTGCAGTTGCTACATGGAGGCTTTTTGGTTTCAGCAGCTACTGAACAAAGCTATAACCACACAATTTTCTCTCCACACACTAAGAGGGGGAATAATTGACTTGGAATATGAAAAAAAAATCCTTTTATCTGTCAGTCTAAATGGGCACTTAGTTTCACTATGTGTCAATGATGCTACCTGTACAAAATGGGAAAAGTTGCTGCTGTACTTCCTAGAAATGTTGTGGAGATGAACATATATCACCAACTGAAACACCTTAGTGATGAGTATTGGGAAAGGACCTTAAACAGAGAGATGGATATAGATATCAAATGCTGTCAGAATCCAGCATCACTTATATAAATATTCTGGGTTCACAGATCAAGTCCAATTACAGTTGTATAGCAAGTCATTATTTGTCAGATGATCTGTAAAAGCTGTCAGTCCAATTTGAGATCCCTGGAAGAACAAGCTAGTTCAATATAACTTCAAAAGTTAGTCAGATAATTTTTTCTGGGTCAAATTCTTTCACATTTGCCATAGGATAAAAATGCCCACACAGACTGTAAATGTAATTAAGGTGCTGCTCAATATCTTTCTAAAGGTGTTGGTCAATATCTTTCTAAGCCATAGTAATTTATTTGTAACCTAAGGATGTGGGTCTTCTAGTCACCATGATCTTTTCTAGTAGCTCTCACTGCATTCCCTGCTTGACCAGAGAAGTGTTCAAAATGAGAGGGAGGATTTAATTTTCTTACTACATTTTGGTACAATAAACCTACAGGGAATTAGCACAAAGATTAACTCTTGTTTCTACTTTATATTCAGAACTTGCCTGACGTGGAGTCAGGATGGAGGAAAATATGACACAACAAGCAGAAGATGAGACTAGAGTGTTCGGTGGGTGTGTATATTGAATCATAGAATCATAGAATCAA